>NW_026867885.1:0-140749 GCF_020745735.1 Hemiscyllium ocellatum
GTGACATTGAATTCAGGACTCATGCCTCAACCATTTGCGATCGATGGACTGACTGTACTCTGTTGATGGGATGGAAAATACGATGCCACATTTCAATGACACTAACATCGGTGGGAATTACTTCAGAATGATGGTGCAAGAGATTTTAAATCTATATGGATAGGTTGGGTGAATGGGCCAACAATTAGCAAGGAAAATTAAAGTGAAGAAATATGGGGCTTTTAGGGTGTATGTTTGCTCGCTGATCTTGGGTTTTATATCCAGACATTTCGTTACCTGGCGAAATAACATCATCAGTGGCGACCTCCAAGTGAAGCGAAGCTGTTGTCTCCTGCTTTCTATTTATACTTTCTCCTGGATGGGGTTTCCTGGGGTTTGTGGTGGTCATTTCCTGTTCGTTTTCTGAGAGATTGATCGATGGCACCTAAATATATATGTTTGTTTCTGGCGTTGTATTTTGAGTGCCACCACAAAGAAAAACCACCATGTTCGACTGGACAACACATCTATCCTGGGACAGGCTAAACAAAGACATGCCAGAGAATTCCTAGAGGCCTGGAACTCCAACCACAACGACATAAACAAACACATAGATCTAGTTGCCATCTATCAACTCCTCAGAAAACGAACCGGAAATGACATCACCACAAACCTCAGGAACCCCATCCAGGAGAAAGATAGAAATAGAAAGCAGGAGACAACAGCTTCGCTCTCTTGAAGGTCGCCACTGATGATGTTACCTAGCCAGGTAATGAAACGTCGGATATCAAACCTACAGCTCAGCCAGCAAACCAACATCCTAAATCTCAACCTGAGCTACAAACCTTCACAAACCTTGCAAAAGCCATGAGCGCAACACGCTACAACTTGCCCGTAGATGGGAAAAGAATGCCATCCGAGAGAGTTCCACTCGCGAACAACTGTACTTCCTGCATGAATGTTTAAGAAAACAAGTACTGCCAAAATGTCTGCGATATAAACGCCGATAAAAACATCTCAAGCCAGATGTTTAACAGAACAAAACGGCCGCAGAATGCTCCGAGAATTAATCAATGATGCCCACCACAGACTCTGAAATACAAACGGGAAATTGCGGGCCGAAAGCCGTTATTTAAACAAGCAACAAACCAAGTATGGTCAGACGTGATAGAACAAGCTATCAACACCAAACAACGACAAAGACAGATAAAGAAAAATAGGGACTTGAAGAAAAAACTGGACAAACTCACAAAAAAAACACAAAACCGCTAACACAGGGGCATGGATAAAGAACTTATCAGACCTGACCCTATCAGACACAGAAAAAGCACAACTAGCCAAAGGATTAAATTTCAATTACCGAGACACTGACAAGAAGGAATTACTAGCAGCATTAGAAACCATATTGAAGGGCAACAATCTCATGGAAGAAACACAACAAACGATCAGACAGACAGTTGCACCTATTCTCAGCCGAAAGAGGGAAGGAAACAAACTGACCACACGAGAAAAGAAAGCCCTAGAAAATCTCAAAAAAGACAAAAACATTATTATATTACCTGAAGACAAGGTCGCTCACAGTCATCCTGAACAGAAGGGACTACATAGAAAAATCTAATGCACTACTCACAGGCACCAACACCTACCAACAGGTGGCGCTTGACCCGACTACACAACTAGGAAACAAAATTACTTATCTCCTAAGAAAATTACACAATTCCGGACAATTAAACAAGACAGAATTCCAGAAAATGAAACCCGATGGGACCAATACCCCACAATTCTACGGACTACCAAGAATCCATCAAACCAGGAGCCCCCCTCAGACCTATAGTCGCACTACCCGGAACACCAATTTACAGACTAACCAAAGAACTACACGCAAGACTAAAATACATAGTAGAAGAGTCACAACACTCAATCCACTCCACCCAGGAAGTCCTAAAAATCATCAAAAACGCCAACATAGAGGAAGACGAAGCAATGTTCTCATTCGACATAACAGCACTGTTCACCTCCATTAACATCGACCTGGCAACGGAAAAACTTACCACACGTTTAGAAGAAACAATCACACACACACCAACCACCATCAATCACATTACCAACGAAAACATCATGAAGATAATGGACCTGTGCCTCACCACCCACTTCACCTTCAAAAACATAGTCTACAAGCAAACCAACGACACACCCTGGGATCTCCACTTTATCAGGATTCATAGTAGAAGCGGTAATGCAAGGACTAGAACAAACAGCCCTACCAATCATCAAACCAAATATCTGGGTTCGTTATGTAGATGACATTTTGGCATCACAAAATGAAACAAGATAGAAGAGACATTTAACATCATCAACAACACTCTCACAGGCATAAAGGTCACCAAGGAGGAAGAAACCGACAACAAACTCGCATTCCTGACGTCACAGTCGAAAGAAAGGACAATGGAGAACTACAAACCTGCATATAGAGAAAACCGACAAACACTGACCAAATACTTAACTACACCAGCTATCATCCCAACACACACACAAACGAAGCTGTATCAGGACACTATTCCAACGAGCCACCACACACTGTAGCTCAGACGAGATACGCAAAACAGCGGAGAACCACCTATACGACGTATTCAAGACGAACGGATACTCAAGAAATACATTGCGCAGATTCCTCAAGGACAAACCACGACAATCAGACCAAACACAGCCAGAACCCTAACCACCTTACTATACATCAAAGAAGTTTCAGAAATGACAACCAGGCTACTGAGACCCCTCGGAATCTTCGTAGCACCCAAACCCACCAACACTCTAAAACAAAAACTAACAAACTTAAAAGACACAGTACAACCCATGGACAAAACCAATGACATCCACAAATTCCATGCAAGGACAGCCACAAACACTACGTAGGACAAACAGGAAGAAAGTTAACCACCAGGATACACGAACACCAGCTAGCCACAAAAGACCCGACACTCCCTCCCTCGTAGCCCTACACACGGATGAAAAAATCACTATTTTGACTGGGACAACACATCTATCCTGGGACAGGCTAAGCAAATGCTTGCCAGAGAATTCCTAGAGGCCTGGCACTCCAACCACAACGCCATAAACAACACATAAATCTAGATGCCATCAATCAACTCCTCAGAAAACGAACCGGAAATGACATCATCACAAACCCCAGAAACCACATCCAGGAGAAAGATATAAATAGAAAGCAGGAGACAACAGTTTCGCTTCACTTGGAGTCGCCACTGATGATGTTACCTAGCCAGGTAAGGAAACGTCTGGATATCAAAACTACAGCTCAAGGAGCAAACATACACCCCAAATCTCAACCTGAGCTACAAACCTTCACAAACCTTGAGAAAAAAAATGGTGCTATTCAAGTTGGTCAGTATTAATGGAGAGACAAATTATTATCTAAATGGCGAGAAAGTTCAAAGTGCTTAGGTGCAGAGGGATCTGGATGTCTGCTTGCATATCACAGAAAACCTGCATACAGGTACTGCAAGTAATGAGAAATGCAAGCATAATTTCAGTGTTTACTTATAAAAGGATAGCGTAGGGAGTGTTGGTGTAGCTATGCAAGGCATTAATGAGGCTGCAACTGGAGTACAGTTTGGGTGTCCTGCAGAATGAGGTATTTCCATTGGAGGCAATTCAGAAGAGCTTCATTAGATTTATTCCATATTTGAAGTGTTTGTCTTATGAAGGGAAATTGAGCAGTTTAGGCCTACACGCTCGAGTTTATAAGAATGAAAGGAGATCTCATTGAGTTCTGTAAAATTCGAAAAGTAATTGAAAGTGTAGATGTGGATGGATTTTTTTTCATGTGTCGCAATCTACAACAAGAGACTAGAGTGTTAGGATGGAGAGATGGCACGAAAAGGGAATACAGGCCGAGTTGACATCAGCCTCATCGAGCGGTTGGATTCCTCACAGATGCTCATTGTTCTTATTCAACTCTTCAACTGTGTTGCATAGGAATGAGGGAGGATTGGGTATCACACAGGAAGCAGGCACTCAGGATAAATCAGTTAGAGAGAACGTAACCAGTCGCGCCACACAGTGACCAGCGCTGGGTTCTCAACTATTTACATTCTATATTAATGATCAGGAAGATCGAACAGATATACAGATGCTGCGTTTGGTGATGTCGCTGTGATAAGCAAGAGATTAAATTATCAAGAGAGAGTGGAGAGTCTGCAAATAGATTCAGAGAGGTAAAGACAATAGATAATAGTTTGTCAGGTGGAATCTAACATGATATAACCTGTCATTTCATTTACACAAATAAGGGAGGCAGTATGTTACTGAAATGGAGAGGGATTACAGGACTTAGTAATACTGTGTACTGGGAGGTTCACTCAGACCCGTTCAGAAATGGCAGGTTTTGCTCCATCCCTGTTTGTCAGCTACCAGACACTCCAAGTGACCCCATTGCTCTCCGTACACATGGAATACTTTGGTATGATTGATTGATGGTGGGAATGGTGTTTTGAAATCTGCATCAAGAGGACGTCCTTTATCCAAGATATATTCATTTCTTTCCACGTGGGACCCGATGACGATGGGAAATGGCTGACTGCTTCTGAATGAAGAGGCCATGACTGCTGCCAGGACAGTGGGTATTCACCAACATGATGTAGTGTGCATGCGTTACATTAATAGAGAGAGAAATCCTCTCCCCATTAACATGGGTACTCTGCACATGCACTGTACACCATCGGAAATCCCACTATATTAGATATCCCCGGAAGCTCCCTGCTGTGGGAGAAACAATGTATTTACCTCATCCACCATGTATATCCTCCATCACCGAATGGTGACGTTGATGTTGAGATATTGGGAAATGATGGATGTGTCACCTTGTCCAGCATGGAATGTTCTGGATCATAGAAGCTGTATGAGAAACAGTAACCCTAACAGCCACTGCCAGCACCATCCTCCCCCCGGTGTGAAACTGCAGGTCGTGTTGAAGGAGGTGGAGGTGATACCATTCTATGACCAGCTCCTTGTTCAATCAGTGTCCCCTCACACGCTGCTCCTGGGTTAAGTGAAGCTTGGGAAGCTGTTCCTGGAAAACCCAATGTGGATACAGCAGATCCCTTTCCCCACACACACTCACTGCGTGGTTTCAGAGTTCCCCTCTCTGCAGCCTCTGCTCCATTCGTTGTTCATGTAACAGACTCAGATGCTGCATCCAGAGGTGGGTCACCAAATCCTCAGGTCTCCCTGCATGTCTGAGGCAGCTCACAGCACATCCTCCTGCAAACCATCCGCAGCCCCTCCACTTAATTTTCAATTACAGGATTCATCACAAATCCCTTGGCTACAAGTGTTGTGGACCAGTCCAGATCTCCCCAAAATATTTTAAGAAGGCCGTTTAGACCCAAACCTTTCCTTATTTTGAATATAGTAGGGAGGTGTGCGTTCCAGATATGTTGTGACTGGTCAAACCACTCAACATTAAGCAAAATATAATCTATTCAAATGCTTTGGTTAAAATAAAATCAAAGAAAAGAATATTTTGGGACACCTTTTCTGTTGGAACACTTACACAAACAATAGATACCGTACCTTCTTGGTTACACTGCTTTGCTTTGTATATTCAAATGCAGATCCTTACAGCAGTTTGCCAATCCCAGAGGTTATAACATCAACAGAGATCTCAGAGGGAAAAGCAGCTGGGGATCATTTATTGAAACTTTCAACCATTCTGGGATCTCCAACAGCTTCTGAATGCTGCAGCTAAAAACAAAACGAGAAACCCTGGTCTGGGAGAGCTGGCCACTGCCCTTTCATTGTTCCCACCGTTTTAATGAAACCTAAAATCTCAGTTATTTACTTAAACTGTTTTCAGACAGCAGTTCTGCACCTCTGCCTTTAAAACCTCTCTTCAAAAAAAACACAAGAGAAAATAAACGTTTTACAATGATAGTATCTTCACAACTCATTCTTTAATAAAATAATCCATCAATACACAAACGTGGATTCATTTTAGACCTCCTAATCTTCATCTATTAGTCGACGGAAATGTATATATATATATTACATTGACTCTGAGCATACAAATGTTCACAAATATTTCGATTTCAGTCATTTTACTCCTGCCACAGAATGCCTTTCTTTCTTCATCCAAGTCTCCACAAGGTGTCAAAATTTAGGTTTTCTCGCCCTGTCACCTGTGTAGTTTCAAATTGACTGGTAGCAATAATAAGCTCAATCGAAACAGACTGGTATTTTTCTCCCTAAACTTCTCCAAAAACGTTAAGGGGTCACGATCAGTGAAAAAGATTTGTCTCATGTATGTTACTGACAATGTAAATCTGAAATGTTGTAACGCCAACACCAAGCCAAAGGCCTCCTTCCCCATTGTGGAATAAATCTGTTGATGTTTCCACTGGACTCTCCAACCACACGTTACATAATGGAGCACTTCTCATCTTTTCAATAGTTCTTCGGAATGACATAGCTCCCCATGTCTCAGCATAAAAGACTTACATGTTTCCGTCCCTCTTAATGCTCTAACCTCTTTACCTGCTACTACTGGCCTATGCCAGTAAACCTTACTTTCACAGGTATATGTTTTAAGAAGATCTCACACATTCTTCAATCTCTCACAGAAACCAAACTTTGATTTCTGAACTCAATCAGCATCATCAACCATTTCAGCTTCTCACCTTGCCATTTTAACTCTCAGCTCTTCCACACGAGTTCTCACGACTGCAGGAAGTGAATTGTTGAACTTCTCCAAAATAAGAATCTCTCTAAGAATTTCATAGGGTTGATCTGTTTTTAATACCTTTACCCACCTTTCAAAATTACTTTGTTTGATCCTTTCAAACTCAATGCGCGTTTAACCAGAGACCCTTTTTGAGATTTCTGTAATGCTGTCTGTCAGCTTCTGGCCCAAGCTCATATGCACTTTCAGATGGCATACTGGCCACTCCATACTGGCCAGATACCTCATCCAATAGGGATGCAAATACCTATCAGCTTTGTTTGGATCAACTAAATCCACATGGCCACTGGTGTCTGCATTTGCTTAGCCACTTCTCAAACGAAATTCAAAAGGCTTCACCATCCTTCTCATCAAATTTAGAGAATGCCTGGATGCATTTAAATAGATCCCCATTAGACCATTATTTACAATAGGGTTGCTCAACCTCACTATCCTCCTCATCCAGCCGACCGTCTATCTTCATCTCCGCCATCTATGTCCACTTTCCTCTCTAATTGCTAATTTTTCAAGTTGAAACTCTCTGCTTTTCTTCTGTCCTTTTCTCTTTTCTTCTTCATTTCCCTTTCTTTTATTTCTACTTTTCACCATAATTCAAACTGTTTCAATTCCTTCTCATGTTCAAGGTGCCTCATTTGAAATTGAATTCCAGCCATTTCCAAAGAGTCTGATGGCGTTTCCACCAAATGTAATTGCCGAGCTATCGCTGTAATTATCTCACATTTTCTCACAGACAATCGCAACCCCAACTCCAGCTTGTCTGTCAATTCCTACAGTTTTGCCTTCATTACCTTTTGTAAAACCCCCAACTTCACTTTTCCACACACAGAGAACTCTTGCTGACTGAATGTTTATACAAAAAATACCAACCGAATTCAACATCGGGAAAGAAGACACTAGCAGCTACCATACGCGACCTTTGAACCCAATAGTCTCCTGGTGCATACTCTCCAGTGTGTGCATGAGCTTATTCTGGATGCTTTGGTTTCCTCCCACAATCCAAAGATGTGCATGTCAGGTGTATTGGCCATGATAAATTGTACATAGTTTTCAGGGATGCGTGGATTAGGTGCCTTAGTCGGGGTAGATGTGTAACAATAGGGTAAAGGAATGGGTCTGGGTAGGTTACTCCTCGTAGTGTCGGTGTGGACATGTTGGGTCGAATGGCCTGTTTGCATACTGTATGGATTGTAATTGTAAACCCAATTTGGTATTATCGACTTAGAACCAGACAAGAGACCCCAGTTTGCTATAGACCAACCAGACCGCCTCAAACTATTTTAAGAAGGTAGCTTGGATGCCGATCTTTCCTTATTTTAATGGTAGATGTGAAGTGGGAGTTCCAGATGTGATGCTACTAGTCAAACCACTCACCATTAAGTAAAACGCAATATACTTAAACACTCTAATGAAAATCCAGACAAAATGAAGAGGAATTTAGAATAACTTAAATATTGGAAATCTTCACCGAATAATGGATGCAGTACCTTCTACAAATGAACTGGTCCAATATACTAACATCACCTAAACACACCTCTTGGTAAAAAGGAACATTCAGACATGTGTTCTTGCATACGGTTCTCCAATCCAGGAGGAAAAAGCATCAAGTGAGGTTCAGACAGAATAGCAGCTCGGGATAATTTACTAAAACTTACAACCTTCTGGGACCCCAAGCACCTGGTGATTGTTGTAGCAACAATAAAAAGAAACCTAGAAAGCCTGGTCTGTGCCAGCTGGCCACTGTTACTACAATTTATTTTTAAAAACCCTAAACGCCCCGTAATTTATTTACTTGAGCCGTTTTCAGTAGGCAGTTTGGAATTAAGATCTCTTACAAAAAAAAGGATAAAATAACCTTTTATTTAAAAAAGTGACAGCATTATCAGGCAATTTAGATGCCTGGTCCTTTACTCAGTGGGCTTCCTCGTGTTACTGATCGCAAGATCACCAGAGAGGGACAGCCACAGGTACTGACCAAGTTACAAGGATGTTTCTCATAACTTCTGAAACACGCCTACCATGGACCATCATATGGGACATACCAGGAAGTGAACAACCGCTTATCACACCCCATTTCATTATTTCTGAGCTGCACAATGCTAGCACTCGATACATTAGGGAGCCAAAGCCCAAGGCCAGGGAAATATACAAAGGTACAGACAGTTAATTAACTAAAAAGATGTTATGGAAATATGGGGAAAAAGTCAGGGCAGTGGGACTAACTGGAGAAGTGAGATCTTCGTGAGTAAAATTACAAGAATGAGAACATTCAATAAAGGCATTGCCAGATAAGCTGAAATGGTTTGTTACATCAAATTCTGAATCTGCTTCACAGAACACCACAAACAACATTAACTGGGACAAGATGACATCCCCGTATGGAGGGCTGTGCAGATCATGCTCGCGTGTTGCTCAGTAAACTACACTATCTGCCCAGTATGAGAGTATTGCAAACTTTACTATCATATGCTAACTATATTCACATCAGGTTACTGCCTACAGTGGGAAGGTTTGCTCTCTCTGCTTGGTTCATCAGAGAGAGAGAGAGAGAGAGAGAGAGTGCATGTGTGCGCGTGATTGGCGTGGTTAAATGAGAAACTCATTGTCTGAGAAAGAACGCACATGAAGAAAACAATTTTAAATACGAACAACTGGCAGGCTTTTTATTAATCAGCAGAGAGAACGAGGGAAGTTTCATGGACAGATAAGGTAAAGTGTTTGAGAATGTTAAAATAAAGGCATTGCCAGACACAGCAGCAATATACGTCAGCGTGCATGAATGACAGATGGATGGGAGTTTGGTGTGAGTTTGAATCAGATTTGTTTGGGCAGGTTTGAAGCCGGGAGCATCAGCAGCAGATTCTTGCCTTCATTAAGACTGTATTTCATATCTCAAGATTCAAACAGCAGATGGAATAAACCAGTGAGACATATTCTGGAGTGATGAGTATCTCAAGTTAGAAATGATCAAGGAATGGTGTCAAGAATCAACTCAGTGTCAAAGGGATCTCCCACATTTGTGACGTGTCTGCTTCTGCTGCAGATATTGTCCAGGGATGGGATGGAAACAGTAGAGGAAGTGGAGTTTGTAACCAGAACAGTAGACAATGACCTCCATGCTCTTAACAGCAAAGGCAATGATATAATGAATTGTGGTTCTGCCCTGAAACAGAATAGGTCAACATAGAGACCCGGAGTAACACTGCCAGAGCAGAGAGCTCGACAGTAATTGAACACCTTCATTGATGTCAGTTAGTAGTGGTCTGTAAAGTGAATATCTGGATTGAGAGATTCCACAGGAACAATAATTTTGGCAAGACGTTTAGACTATATGAAATAACAATAATACAGTCATAACTGGTTTATAGAAAACAAAATCTGGACAGTGATACTCACCAGGAACACCAACGATAGCCAGGAAGGGATAATAGAAGTATTGAAAAATGAGAAGAGCGTAATAGATCCGCCATGATAATGGCAACAAATTAAATGCAGTAAGATACCAAACATAATCGGATAAGCTCCTGTCTAATGTTCTCAGATTCTGATCCATTGTTGGAATATTCCCGTCTAATGTTCTCAGAGTCTGATCTCTCCTCCCCCACTTTCTGGACCTGCTGATCCCCGGCAGTGCTGTCGGTGATGGTCCCTCTCATGTTGTGGGTTGACACATTGTACGGAGGTTATTTATCATTAAAAGATGGAAACTCTCCACAGGGATAATTAGAATCCATGGAGGTTGGCATTAATCACAGTCACTGAACAAACAGACTCAGTTAACCAGTTCCATACATCCCTTTTCATTTACTGGTTTTGGATGGAATAGTTGGGGTTGCTGAGGGATGGACCATAAATTTTTCAAACGTTTTAATCTTTTTTTCCTTGTATATGAGAATATTAACAGAACACTGCAGCAGTCTATATATGTCCCACTCTGTTTATGAAAGGAGGCAGTTATAAAAAAACACAGATCGGCTGCATAAAAAGAAGTCGGGTAGGCAAGTTTCTAGATACCTGAACACAATGTACGGTACTTATTGACCAGTGTGAGGCTACTCATGGTTTTAATGCCCTGTTATCAAATCCTTTCATAACCTTGAGACGAGCATTGAGACTGCTGCTCAGGAACTGGCCAAAACAATTCTGTTCCTATGGGCCTCTTACAGAGGGATAAGAGAAAGCCATTCAGCCCATATTAGTCTGTTGCTACTTGAAAAGGTGGAAAACTTGAATATTGGCACATTTTGCCAACAGAATCATTCAAAACAAAGGGATGTGTCACTTCAGCTGTATGAGGTGTTACTGAGAGGGCACCTGGAGTACATTGTGTTCTCTGTGTTACTGTAACTGAGAATGTTTGGACCACCATTAGATACAGTTTACCGGCAGTGCGTAGTCCACGGGTTGCTGTGTCATTTGATGTCTCGGGTCTGTTACACAGGGACAGGAGGATGCCATGAAGTCTCTTGAGTCTATTTCAGATGGACAGGAGGAGGTCATTCAGCCTCTCCAGTCTATTACAGAGGAACAGGAGGAGGCCATTCAGCCTCTCGAACCTGTTCCAGAGGGGCAGGAAGTGATTATTTAACTTTCAAATCTGTGACACGTAAATATTAGTTTCAAACTAGTTGTGGAATAGGAACGACCTGATGTAAACATTAAAGTTCCTACTTTGAATAAGGTCAATTTTGAAAGTGTTAGGTGAGCCCTGTGAAAGGCTGATTAGGATACCCTATTCGCAGGTAAAGGGATGGTTGGAAAATGCAAGGCGTTTACATCTTGGTGTCAGAGAGTCCAGAGCTATCGCGTTCCTATTAGTGAGATGGGCAAGGCAGGTGGGTGCAGGGAGTGCTGGATGGCTAGATATATTGATGCTTTGGTCAAGATAAGGAAGGAGGCATATGTCAGGTAAACAGAGCTGAGATCAAGTGAATCCCTAGAGGGGTATAAGGGAAGTAAGTGTATAGTCAATGGGGAACTCCAGCCAGAAAAATATGGACATGAGATGGCTTTAGAAATAGGCTTAGCGAGGCATTGAAGCAACTGTATACGTCCTTTAATGGCAAAATATTAACTAGGAGAGAATAGGGCACCTTACAGGTCAGTAAGGCTACCTATTTGCGTAACCATAGGAGATGGAAGGTTTACTAAACAAGTATTTCTCCTCAGTATTTAATGTAGAGGAGCTTACAACAGTGAGAGAAGGAAGAAATATATAGTGATATCTTGAATAGTATCTATATTACAAGGAGATATCGGACATTTTAAAACATACAAAGGTGAACAAATCCCTGTGACCTGATCAGTTGTATCCCAGGAGTTTGTGGGAAGCTCGGAAAGAGATTGCTCAAGTCTTTTGCTGATATATCTGTATTATTGATTTACACTGGTGAGGCGTCAAAAGACTGGAGGGCTGCTAACATAGTGTCATTATTTAAGAAAGTAAGGAACATACAGCTAACTATAGATTGGTGAGCCTGACGTCAATGGTGACTAAATTGTTGGCGGTGGGGGCTGGGAGGGGGTGGGTTGATTGAAAGGATGTATATGCATTTGGAAAGACAAGGACTGAAGAGGGCTTTGTACATTGGAGATGACGTCTCACTGACTGGGTGGAATTTTTTGAGGAAGTGAAGAAGATGATTGATGATGGCAGGAGAATGGATGTTATCTTTATGCAATTCAGTAAGAAAACCAAAATGTTCTACATGGTAGACTAGTTATCAAGGTTAGACTGCCGGGAATCCTGGAGAGCTTGTCATTTAGGCCCAATTTTTTCTTGAATATTGGAGACAGGGCGTGACAGTGGACATTTGTTCATTGAACTTGGAGACCTGTGACTAGTGGCGTGCCACAAAGATCAATAGTGAGTCTTTTGTTGCTATGCAAATCATTTGGACTTGAGTAAGTGAAGTATTGTCAGTAAGTTTGTAGATAATTCCACTTTTGGTGGTAATGTCGACAGTGAAGAATAATGTCTCAGAATATAATGAGACGTTGATTAGGTGAGCTGAGGAGTGACAGATGGAGTTTATTTTAGATAAATGTGAGGTGTTGCATTTTGGCAAGAAATATCAGAGTAAGAAATGTAGGTAGGTTCCTGTTGAAAGTCGCCAATCAAGGATTACTGCACAGAAATTATGGAATCCCTACAGTGAGGAAACAGGCTATTCTACCCATTGAGGCCACACCGACCCTCTCAACAGTATCCCACTGGACAAACCCCTACCCTATCCGTCTGAGCCTGCATTTCCCATGGCTAATCCACCTCGCCCACACATCCCATGCACAATTTAGGATGGTCAATCTTCCCTTACCTGTATATCTTAATACTGTCAGAGGAAAACATAGTACCCGGAGTAAACTCATACAGGAATTCTCAAACACCACACAGTCAGTAATTCACGGATGGAATTAAACCCAGATCGCTGTCCTGTGAGGCACCTTGTGGTGCAGGTTCTCAGTTCCTTGAAAGTACCGTCACAGGTAGACAACATAGTGAAGAAGCCACTTGGTGATCTTCCCTTTATTGGTGTGTGCTTTGACTCTAAGCATTTGCATGACGTGTTGGATCTGTACAGGATATTTGGCCACTGTTGTAATATTGTCTTTAATTCTGGTCTCCCTGCTGTCGGGGAGATGTTGTCAACCTTGAAAGGGTGCAGAAGAGATTTAAAAGAATGTTGCAGGTGTTGGAGGGTTACAGTTACAGGGAGAGTTTGAATAGGCTAGGGCAATTTTCAAGTATTGAGCCTGAGGGATGACTTTAAAGAGGTTTACAAAATCATGAGGATCATAGATAAGGTAAACAGTCAATGTGTTTTCACAGGATAGACGAGTCCAAATATAGATAACAAAGGTTTAAGGTGAGAGGAGAAAGATTTAAAAAGTGACGCTAAAACAACATTTTCACACAGACACTTCTGTGTGTATGGATTGAACAGCCAAAAGAGGTATTGGAGGCAGGTACAGTTACACCTTTTAAAATAGCATTTGGATGGATACACGCATGGGAAGTGTTTAGAGGGAGATGGGCCAACTGCTGGCAAGGGGGAACGAGATTAATTTAGGATATTTGGTCGGTATGGATGACCAGACCGCAGGATCTTTTTCCGTGCTGTACATCTCTGAGAGTCTATTGACTCTTGAGTGTTTAACATTGGAACAGGAGGAGGTTATTCAGCTTCTGAATCTGTCAGTCAGCTTGTTTACTCAATTAATGATAGTCAAATACAAAAATAAATCATTCAGATTTTGATGGTGTTTTACAGAAACAGGAGAAGGGCTTTTACTCAAGAAAAGCGGGAAAGAATGTGAAGAGGCTTCAGTCCCTCAACTCCATTCCACAGAAGCAGCAGTTGAGCACAGAGCTATTGGAGCCTGTTACTCTGGAGCAGGAGGAGGACATCTACTTTCACAAAACTTGGATTAGGCGACAGTCACTCAACTGCTCGAGAGTGAGACACAGCAACAGGAGGCAGTCACTCAACTACTCGAGACTGGGACACAGGAACAGGAGGGAGTCATTCAACTGCTCGAGACTGGGACACAGCAACAAGAGACAGTCACTCAACTACTCGAGACTGGGACACAGGAACAGGAGGGAGTCATTCAACTGCTCGAGACTGGAACATAGTAACAGGAGGCAGTCACTCAACTGCTCGAGACTGGACACAGGAACAGGAGGTGTCACTCAACTGCTCGAGACTGGAACACAGGAACAGGAGGGTGTCACTCAACTGCTCGGATTGGGACACAGGAACAGGAGGCAGTCACTCAACTGCTCGAGACTGGGACACAGGAACAGGAGGCAGTCATTCAACTGCTCGAGACTGGACACAGGAACAGGAGGGTGTCACTCAACTGCTCGGACTGGGACACAGGAACAGGAGGCAGTCACTCAACTGCTCGAGACTGGGACACAGGAACAGGAGGCAGTCACTCAACTGCTCGAGACTGGGACACAGGAACAGGAGGCAGTCACTCAACTGCTCGAGACTGGGACACAGGAACAGGAGGCAGTCACTCAACTACTCGAGACTGGGACACAGGAACAGGAGGCAGTTATTCAACTGTTCGAGACTGGGACACAGGAACAGAAGGCCATCACTCAACCGCACAAGACTGGGACACAGGACAGGAGGGAGTCACTCAACTGCTCGAGACTGGGGCACAGGAACAGAAAGGAGTCATTCAACTGCTCGAGACTGGGACACAGGGTCCAATCACAAGAATGAAAACAAATAATAAAGGTATTGCCAGATGTTTAGCTCTCTCACATTCGCAATCCAACTCACATAACAACTCCATCCATTATATGTTCACGATGGAGCACTGTGTCGATCCGGCTAGCGTACTTCTGAATGCAACCCAGCAATGTCCAGAATGGAATTCAGTGCAGCCCACACCAATGCTCAATCTATTATCATTGGCTAAATTTCCAGCGTGGGGAGCTGTGCAGACTGCACTGGTTCATTCATATATAAGCCCAGACTGTTGCATTGTTCGGTAACACTGTGTTAGATCGCTGCCCAGTGTGGGGAAACTTGCAAACAATGCTGAAAGTGACAGGATGTGCGGCTCCCATCAATTTACAGCTCCATATCTCCACTGTGCCTTGTCAAGGGGTGCCATGATGTGAAAATCACTGCGATGGAGAGATGTAAATGGAGACAGTTCAAATAGCAATACTACTGATTAAGGCGAGTATCACACCAGTATTTAAAGTTGAAATGACTGAGATAATATCCAATTGGGTTTTGTGAAAGGTGCAAAGTAGTTAGAGGGGGATGGTAATGTTATAGTGGTTTCACTGTAAGCTTCCAAATCAACAATGGGAATTAGAGGAAGAAATATACAAGGAGACTGGGGATACTTGCAGGAGCAACAGGATTGTTATAATAGATGATTTCAATTTTCCGAACATAGACTGGGAGTACCAGATGGTTAAGAACTTAGATGGAACGTGATTCGTTAAGTGTGTTCAGGAAAGTTTCCGCAATCAATATATAGAATAACCTACTCGAGAAGGGACAAATTCGACCTACTGTTGGGAAATAGGGCAGGATAGGTGAAGGAGATAAAGTGGAGCAGCATTTTGAGAAAAGTGATTAGAGTTGTATTAATTTTAAAATAGTTATGGGAGGGACAAAATTGGTCCACAGATTCAACTTCTAAATTGGGGCAAGGCGTATGTTGTTGGAATTAGACAGGGGATTGCAGGGGATGATTGGAGTTGTTTGTTTCGAGGTAAAAGGATTTCGGGCAAGTGGGAGGGCTTTAAAAGTGAGAGAGCTCAAGTTCAATGTTTCCATTTTCCTGTGAGGGTGAAGGCAAAGTGAGACTGGAAGAGAGAACCCTGGATGTCAAGAGATATTGAGGCTCTGACCAGATAAAATGGAGGCGTGGCTCAGGTTCAGGCAACTCGGATCAAGGGATTCCCTGGAGGTATACAGGGGATAGAGGAGTTTAGTGAAGAAGGAAATCAGCAAGGTGAAAAGGGAGTATGGGATAGCCTTGGCTGAGAAATTTAGAGAGAATCCAAATTCAGTATAGTAAAGATAAAGAACAACTAGGGAAAGAATAGGATGCTTTAAAATCCAAAATAGGCATGCATGTGTAAAACCTCAAGAGATTGGTGAATTCCTCAACTTCCCCTCTGTGTTTACCATGATGAAAGACATGAAGACCTGTGACTTTTAGGAAGTTAGTTGTCAAATCTTGGTACTGTCCATATCACAGTAGAGTTTCTGTTGGACATATTAGAATGCACAACGTCAGACAAATCTCTTGGTCCTGACCTGATACATCCAAGACCACTGCAAGAAGCGAGAGATAAAGCCTAAGCGCCAAGATCCCGGAAGACTGGGCGGTAGCAAACGTTGTGCCTTATTCAAGAATGGCTGCAAAGAAAAGCCCAGGAAATATAGAGCAGTAAGCTTCACACCTGTTTTCGCTAAACCAAATGAGAAGCTTCTGAAAGATAAAATGTGCATGCATTTGTAAATACAAAGTTTGATTTGAAGCAGTCAGCTTCGTTTTGTGCGTGGCGGATCATGCCTTACGAGGTTTGTTAGAGGTTTTTGAGGAAGTGACCAGGAACTTTGACGAGGGCACAGTGGTAGAGATCTTCTATTTCGATTTCAGTAAGACCTTTCATAAGGATCCACATAGTAGGCCACTCTAGAAGATTATATCACATAGAATCCAAGGTGAACTGGCAAATTGGCGACACAATTGGCTTGAAATTATGAAGCAAACGGCTATGGTGGAGGTATACCTGTCGGACTGGAAGCCTGTGACAATTGGCATGCCTCAGCGGTCGGTCCTGGGCCCATTGCTGTTTGTTATCTATATCAATGATTTGGATCAGAGTGCACAACGCAAGCTTAGTAAGTTTGCAGATGACACTAAAATTAGAGGCATCGTTTAGAGAGAGGCACATTATTAGAAATTGCAGCAATACCTTGACCAGCTGGGAAAGTCGGCTGAGAATTAGCAAATGGAGTTTAATATAGATAAGTGTGACGTCTTCCATTTTGGAAAGTCAAATCCAGGTAGGAGTTTAAGGATGATTGAGAGGGACTTAAGGAGTGTAGTGGAACAAAACGACGTTGGAGATCAGGTGCACGGTTATCTGATATTTGGGTCACAGGTACACAGGACCATGAGGAAGGCTGTTGGCACACTGGCCTACATCAGGGCATTGAGTATAGAAGTTGGGACGTTATGTTGCAGTTGTACAGAAAGTTGGTAAGGCTGCAGTTGGAGTATTCTGTACAGTTTTGTTCACCTTGCTCTAGAAAGGATATTAATGAACAAAAAATAATGTAGAAGGAATTTACTAGATGTTTCCTGGGCTAAAGGGTTGATTTATAGGAAGACTTTGGACAGGTTAGAACTTATTTCTTTACAGAGTAGGAAACTGAGGTGGTTCTTATGGAAGTATAGATTTTATCAAATTATAAGATGCATGCCTGGGGTGAATACTTTTTTTGCAAGGTTGGGGAATCGAAGACGAGAGGACATCCATTCATGTTTGGAGAGGAAAAATAAAAAGGAACCTGAGGGTCATCTTTTTTACACAGCGTGTGGTACGCATATGGACTGAGCTGCCAGGGGAAGTGATTGAAGTGGGTACAATAACAACATTGAAAAGGCATTTGGACAAATACACAGATAGGACAGGATTAGATGGATACAGAGCAAAGGCAGGGAAATGGCAGATTGGCAGATAAGGGGCAATTACAGCATGGTTTGTTGACGGAGCACGGCGGGTGTATTAGATGAGCTACTACAGAGAGAAAACATTCTCTTGCTAGAAAGAGCCACACCACTAAACCCACCAATCATGGTCTGAGTTCACCGCCCAGCTCAGTGCAGTATCTGAGGTGTGAAGAAATGCCCAGTAGTCCAGGACAAATATCAATAACCTTCCCTGCTCTTTCAGGATAAGTGTCACTGTATTCTTTCTGCTCTCTAACACTCACTGTATATCTGTGATCGCACCTACCCCCGAAAAAGACTCATGGTTCCCCACTCTCATAACTGCATGCAACGCTTTCTCTCACTCTCTCTATCTCTCGCCTTTGCAAAACATCCCACACAATCATGGAATATTCTGGAGAATGCTGATTATGGAATGTTCCAGATAATGTTCCAAATAATTCCCAGTTTCAGGAAAATGGCAGTTTCCCAGTGTGTAACATATAAGAGGAAGGAGTAGAGAAGTACGTTTTTCAAATCACATAAAATTCAAACCATGCTGAGGCCATTCAGCCCTTCAAACGTGCTCTGGCATTTAATAAGGTCCCCGCTGAACTGATGGTCTTCTCAGCTCCATGTTACGGGAACTTTGAGTCATTCAACCCCCGAGGTTCCTGTCATTGGCCAAACAACACTCAGTCACTTTTACCCCATTTTTTTCAAGCGCCTGTTTGAGGGCATTTCCCATGGTTACGGCTACCTAACAATATATTCCATCATCTTTATACCTTCATGCAACTGTCAGCATGCTTCACCCAGACCAAACAAAAATCTACACTTATCTTATGGTTATAGATATCCAATCACACTTAATAATTCTGGTTATTTCACTTGACTCACCTTAATGGTATTAAAACAAAGACAGCTTCTAAACACGTCTTGTTATAAAATACAATTTCGAGCAGAGACCGTTTTTACCCTCAGCCGTCATCTTGACCATGACCTGAATTGTTCCACTTTACTTGTTATGAATGTTTCTTTTACCCTTAGTCTGAGACTGTTTTTGTCTGTATAAGTCACACAGTTCTCCCATTCAGTTGGACAGACGGCTGGTTTGTGATACAGAGGGAGGCCAACAGTGCAGGCTCGGTTCCCCACACCTACAGAGGTTACCATGAAAGGGACGCTCTCTCAACCTCACCCCATCACCCGAGGTGTGGTTATCCTCAGGAGAAACCAACATGAGTGGTCTCTCTGATGAGAGTACTTTGTGACTCTATTCTATCAATGTTAGCATTTTAATTTTCAAAAATATTTTATTGAAAAAGAGATTTTTAATATTATAATAAGTCAATAACAACACAACTCAAATAACTGAAAAAATACATCCAGTTCCATGTACTTACAAAATAAGTTAAAACACTGCACAGACAGAAGAAACCCAAAACTAAACAATAAATAATGAATAAACAATACAGCTCAGCACAACAAAACGATAGCTCTCGTTCATCAAGAGCATTAACTGATACATTTATTTATGTTCATGGTTCTTCATCGCTGGATATTAGATTCATTAGTCAATAGCATCATGGTTATATAAAAACCCTTCTTGGAGTGGCCGATAACCCTGTATTGCCGTAATACAAAAAGGGCTGCAATGCCTCATATAAATCTTTGTTTTTTGGTGCACCATACCAGTGATAAACTCGAAAGGGATATTCTCCATGAAGAGCTGACGACGACCCAACAGACTATATTCCCTAACATGGAAAGTACAGAAAGTAAGAATATATTTATTTTTCCCCATGTTCATCTGTGAAAACTACCCTGGGCAGAACCAGGAAAACAGAAACTAGGTCCATCTCCAATTCAGTCCTCAATACCCACTCTATCACACCTACCACAGTGCTCAAATATAGATGAAGCCTGCAACAGGACCACAAGCAATGAGTAAGAGTGCCTATAGTCTTTCTGCATTTAGAACATGCTGAAGGTAATCCCACTTTGCATTTTGAGAGACAATCTAGGGTCAGATAGACACTGTGAAGAATTTTCAACTGCACGGAATGGGTCCTATTACAGATCAAAATCCTTTCAGCATTTTCACAAATATCCTCCCATGTCTCCGAAGTGTTCTGAACTCTCTCTCGCAGACATCACAAAGCTGCACAGTCTTGTCTGAGGGGATATTCTCCAACTAATGATAAAGGGTACTGACAGAGAGTGTATTCTGAGCAATAGTCTACCTCTTCCCTCTATCGGATCTGTAAGAGCCTGTTAAAAGTGTGTTTTTTTAAAATCAAATATCTGATCTGGAAAAAAATACAGAAGAAGTTTCTACGAGGTAGTCCGTACGTACGAGTTATTTGATCAAATGATATCACTGTTTCTCCATCAAATAACACGTGGTGGCTCAGTGGTTAGCGCTGCTGCCTCACAGCACGAGGGTCTCGGCTTTAGTTCTGGTCTTGGGTGACTGACTGTGTGGAGTTAACATTCTCGCCGTGTCTGTGTGGGTTTCCTCCCACAGTCCAAAGATGTGCAGGTTAGATGAATTAGCCATTGATTATTTACCCATAGTGTTCAGGGATGTGTAGGTTTTGGCATTAGTCAGGGTAAATATAGGATGGTAGGGGAATGGTTCTGGGTGGGCTACTCTTCAAAAGGTCGAAGTGGACTTGCTGGACCCAAGGGCTTGTATCCACACTGTAGGGATTCCACTAATTCTAAATCACTCAAGCAAGGCACACCCCTTGCTGCCCACAGTTTAAACCTGGAATCTATTATCGCAGGATGACAACCCAGGATACCAATTATAGGGGTAAGAAACATGGTTTTGGCTTTACTGCCCTCAATTTGATGCATTGTCATTCATGTTTTAATAGTATTGATAATTATTGGGTTATGACAATACTTCTTAAATGTTGTCACTTTAGCTAAGAAAAACAGACTAATCAGGGTTCACTTTGCCTGAGAGGTTTCAATATCTCACAGTATTGATGCCGAGTCCTCAGCGTCCCAGGCAATAACATGGGATAAAAAATATCTTAATTGATAGCTTTTATCTGGGCGATCTACTCCCCACAATCAGTGGGGTTGTTGCAATCTGGTTAGCTTGATAAAAAGTCGCTTATGGTGCCAAATAAAACAGATAAACCAGCCATAAAGTCTCTTAAATATTTGTCTGGGAAACATCAAAGGAAGCATTCACAAGGGGTATAGCAAATAAGGAAAGACATTCATTTTAAGAACAGCTTTGCGATCTAGCCAGGATATTGGATTTGCCTCCCATCTTTGAAGGTCTTGTTTAATTTTGTTAAACAAATGGGCATAGTTCACGTTAAATAAATGATCAAAGACGCATGTAATGAATATATCGAAATAGGGTCCTTCCCCACCCTACTCCCCCCCCCCCCGTGATCATTTAAAAGGAAACCAGGATTTGCCCTCAACATCAGGTATTTCCCCAATATCTCCCATAGGCACGGCCTCCAACTTTGTAAAAGTAATCTTAAAGCCAGAAAAAGTGACAAGGGAATTAATGCATTGCATCACGTGAGCTACCGAAATTGCGGGATTTGACAAAAACATAAGACCATCTGCATACAACATAATCTTATGTGACCTCTATCCACTTCTGGGGCAGGTATGTTGGGATAATATTCCTAATTGCGCAGGATGCCACCGAATCTAGGATTGTTGCATGGATGGGGAAGAGATCAACCCTCGTGTGCAATTTCTGCGGGTTAAAGAAGAAAATAAAATCCCTACTTGTGAGGCAGATTTGCCTCCAGACATCCACCAGCTCTAGTTCTGCACACAAATCCACTAATTGCTTACATTATACCGAGGATATTGGGGGACGTTTGGATATTCTGTCCACAGTAGGGCCATAAGACAGTTGCAATTTCCTTCTACAATAATGTGCCACGATGCAAGATAACTTAATTTGGGAAAGGCATCTTCCAGGAGCTTGAGAGGGTGCACCGGGTGGCAATAAACATGCAAATTAATTCCCATAGTTCAAGGCTTTGAGGATTACGATCCTTCCATGGGTTTTTAATATAATCTAGTAATTTAAATGGAATATTCTTCCTATCCATTATGATTTTCCCCCACTCTTAGTATTAAAACATGAGAAATAAACCCGATCAAACCCTCCCTGCTGTAACGTCAAACGTTCCTTGCAATCAAGGTGCATCTCCTGCAACAGGACAACATTCACTCTCTCTTTTGTAAGACGATAAAGCACATTTTTCCTCTTGAATGTCAGATGGCTCCCCTTAATGTTCCAGGTACACCGTTTAAGCATGTCATTATCCATAACATACTGTAGCAACATTTGAACTCGAGAGAATTTCATATCAAATTACACATCGCTAAGCATTGATGACAAAAGACTCATTGAGCTTAAATCTGTACAAACTAAAACTACTGCAACTAACAAGCTCTCGAAACTTTCCAAAGCTAAAAACATTAAAAAAAGAAACAAAATCCAATGTACCAATGACACTTGATAGAGTTTTCTCAACTGCCACCCCCCCCCCCCCACCCCGCCCAATGGGGACGCTTACATGTCACAAAACTTTAACTTCTGCCCGCTTCCAATATGGCATCCAGGGCAATTAATAACAATTAATAGATGGGCACTTAGTCATCACAACCACATTTGTAACTCGCTCCAACTTGAGCCACACCCCAGACACAAGAAAAGAAAGAGGAAAGAGAAAAAGTGTAGTAATAGTATGAAGAAGTTAAAAGTGAGTATTCTACCAATCCCCGACTATAATTTAACACTGGTTCATACTAGAAAAATCCAACAAAATTTCTTTAAGAGAGAAACATGATTATCTCAACATCCTGCTTACTTTAAAATGTCCACAAAGTTTTTGCTTTCTCTGGAGAGTCAGACAAGTTCATTGATCCATTCAAAGCAATACGAAGCTCGGTTGGGTACCATAAAGAATACTGAAACCTGAGTTCCATTACTCTTCTCTTGACGTCATCACAATATTTTCTTTTCTGAATCACCGCCACTGAAAAGCCCTGAAACACAATAATCCTGAAGCTGTCATGAATTAAAGCCATCCGAATATACATTGAGCTTCCATCATCATTCCATCAGGTTTGAATGATATTCCTGGATGTTCTGGAGCCGTGACATTTGGTAATACTGTACATTTTCCACAAATCGTACATTCGGGCCAATCCCCGATAATCCTCGACTCCATTGTTATTTATGAACCTTCTGTCTGTGCGTCAAAAATATTCAATATCTTTGCCTTCAATGATTTGTGTGGAAGAGAGTTACTAAGACCCACAACACTGAGAAAACAAAAATAAAACACAAGCTCTGAGTGTGAGATTAATTTTTCTTTGTCTCCTTATCTGAGGAAGGATATGATCATATTGGAAGCAGTTCGGAGATGTTTCACTTCACGTATTCCAGGAATGAGTACCTGATATTACGAAGGGTTTAACAGGTCACTCTTGGAAACACAGGTGATCTTATTGAAACATACAAGACCGAGAGGAGAGTGGATCAAATAGATACCTACTGGGTATAGTCCAAATTTATAGTCATTTTTAAAGAATATCTTCAGTGTGGAAGCAGCATATCCCATCCATTAAGTCCACACTGACCCTCCAAAGAGCATCCCCCCAGAATTGCCTGCCCTTCACTATCCATGTAACTCTGCATTTCCCATGACTAACCTACCCATCCTTGGACACTATGGGAAATGTATCATGGCCAATCCACTGTAAGTTGCATATCTTTGGACTGTGGGGGGAAATTGGAGCATTGTGAGGAAACCCCACACAGAGCGTCGTCCGAGTTTGGAATTGAACCCAGCTCCATGGTGATGGGATGTAGCAGTGCTAATCACAGATCCACCATGCACACCCGTTAGTTCTATTAGTTAATTGTGGCTGACTAAAGAAATCTGCCTGACTTGCTCCTGTCACTGAACCTGACCCAGTCTGAGACCTTTATCATTGGCCATATCACCAATCTGGTCACATTTAAAATTTGTTGGGAGCAGTGGAGGAGTGGGACTAGATAAAGAAACAGTGACACCCTCCAACCTCAGTCAGAGCAGGAATTAGGAGAAATTCACCAAGTCGGATTTCATTCAAGCGGGAATTCTCTTTCCCAGAAGTTTGGGATGGCTGAATCTTTATATTATATTGAGCTTGGTTTCACCTGATTGCCCATAGACAGGTGAATCAGGGATAATGGCGCATGGAGAGAGAAGTGGAGTTGGGACCACAATGAGATGAACTTATTTACTAGTGGAGTAGTGTCCAAGGGCCGATTGGCTCGCTCATATCCCTCAGCCCTGTGTTCTGATGTTCCATCCAGCCCTTCGGACCTGATACAGAGGGGAAGATCGAGGCCACTCCGATGGTGAGGTGTTGTTATGGAAATGTACTTGGAAAATCCAGGCTGAGTCAGGAACCGACCCCCACCCCCAATCCCTCTTTCCAGGCTTCCCCTCTCTGTAACTTCGGCTCCAGATGTTGGTCATGTTACAGGCCCAGATTCGCTGGGAATACATCCCCATACCGCACCCGGGGTTAACTCAAACACATCATCTGCTCTCCCTGACTGCAACATTGTACAACACAACTTCCAGGAAAAGACCCATTTACTTTCCAAAAGCATAACATGTGAAATTAATAAATAGGAACAAGAGTAGGCCATTCGGCCCATCAGGCTATCCCTGTCATTTAATAAGAACATGGCTGATCTACTCCAGGGCTCACCTCCACTTTCTTACCGACTCCTTGTATCCCTCCACACCTCTCTGGGACAGGGAATTCCCGACATTCACTACCTTCGGAGAGAAGACATCACTTGGCATCTCAGATTGAAATCGATACTCCTTATTCGGTACCTATATCCTGAAGTGCGACAATCTGCCCAGGAATGGAAACAACTTCTCAATATCTGCCTTCTCAAGCCCTTTCTGTGTCTTGTATATTTCAGCAGTATCTCTCCTCATTCATTTAACCCCCAATGAATAATCACCTCACCATTATAGAGGTTCTCAATAACTCAACCTTTTTATTCCAGGAAGCCGCCTAATGTCCCAACTAACTATTGCTGCATCAGCAAGTAACTATTGCTGCATCAGCATGCTGACGTTATGTTTCATACACAGGAACCCTCCAATCCCTCTGTACTGCTCCTTGAATGGGAGTCCTCTGCGTTAAAAAAAAACAGCCTGCCTTTTGATTCTCAGTTTCATCGACAAACTCGGCTGTATATTGCACACAACGCCTTCTTTCAGACTGTCAGTATAGATTGTCAATAACTGATGCCATCGGATTCATAGCTGTGGTACTCCAGCAGATAAACATTTATCATAAAGATCCACTCATCCTGACTCTCCCATTTCGATGTGTTAACCAATCACCATCACATGTTAATACCTCATCCGTCATCATACGATCTTCTGGCTTGAGTAAGATCTTTTATTTGATCATACCCTGCGGAAAAGTTTTGGAAAGCCTCTTGTCTATCAGATATCCCCCAGATCAAATCCGCTTGTTACATTTTCAGGCATCTCGAAAAAAAACTTTGCATGATCTTACAGGGCAAAATATAACTTCCCTTTCACCAAACCACACTGACTCTGCGTGAAGCTTTCCTCAATGTCCATGCTGGCCAGGTTTTCCAAACTATACTAGCCCCATCTGCTTTCGTTTAGCCCATATACCTCTAAATGTTTCCCATTCATATGTTTGTCCAAATGAGTTTCAAATGTTGGAGCTGTACATGGATTTACCACTCTTCCTCTGGCAGCTTATTCCATTTCCACACAACCCTCTGTGTAAAGTCATTGCCCCTGAGCCCCTTGTAAATGTTCCCCCTTTCAAATTAAACCTATGCCTTCCATGGCCGAACTCTCCCATCCTGTGGAAAAACCCTTGGATATTCACCCGATCCATACCTCTCATGATTTCATAAACTTATGGAATGTCAGCCCCACAACCTTCTACACTCCATCTGATACTAACTTCAAGAACATACATTTAAAGATAAGTACTGCAAATTTGAAACTATATTAAACATGACAGTAAAATAATACTCAGCCCAAACTTCATCCTGTTATTTGTCTTTCTCCATATTACAATACTGAGGCAACATGAAACACTTACGAGTGCCAATAAGACGTCAAGCACCTGCATTTATTTGTCTAAAGGGGGTGATGATCTCGACAATGAAAACGTATCTATGGCCAGATCTATATAATACCATATAGTCAAAATGCCCCCTCCTGGTCTCCCTATGGCCTTGTGTGCTTGTGTCTTCCTTATCTTGCACTCAATAGAGAGAACCCCTTTTCCCCAGTTACATCTTAATTTAAACCCGTTTTACATACTCTTCTTTTATCTTTTGTAACACCCACTTTTCCCTGTCACCCATTCCCCATCTCTGGCTATGGATTAAAACCACATTTTCCAATCATTTTCAATTCTGAAGAAGTGTCACACTAGACTCGAAACACTAATTCTGTTTCTCTGTCTCTGCAGATGCTGACAGACCTGCTGAGTTTATCCAGAAATGAATAGGGGCACAGAAAAAAATTTCAATTAAACAAATAACGATCGATACTGTAAATAAAAATACCAAAAATTGCTGGAGAGACAGGAAGCTTTGTCGAAGGTTCAATGGACCTGCAAGTTTATATCTGCATTCACACCAGAAAATGCTGCAACATCTTCAGCAATTTTTTCAGCGATTTCTGTTTTTGAACAATTTCCAACGACATATGTAAAAGATGCCCAAATATTCTGTCCAACATGGAGCGCCGTACACAGGGAACTGAACAATAACGCATGGTGACAAGTTCCTTGACTCTGAAACTGCATAATGCTGGCATGACTGACACTGCAGAGCTCTGAATCATGGTCAGGGAGAAAAACAGAGGGAAACACATTCACTTCAAATACAGAAGATGGCATTACTGAAGGGAAAAGATTCAGATTACTACCTTAAATTGATTGAGTTATAGTAACAAATTGGAGGCCTGACACCAAGGAAAGAATTTCAACAGAATGAGAATATGAAAATGAAAGGGTTGACGCATCAGAAACCAGAGTAGGTCAGTGAATACAGTTCTGTTGGGTGAATGGGTCTCGGTGTGAACTGGGGGACAGTCAGTGGAATTGAATTGTAGATATTGCAGCTTAAACTGGGTTATCATCTGATGCTGTAGGTCACAGCAGAAGCATAAACAGAATTGTATTCAATGACAATCTGTAACCTTCCACTCAGGGTAATCTCTCAGTCCACTATGAACATCACGCAGATCTATGGTTCAGTGATGAGTGTTGGTGAACATGTCAGGGTCAGTACCATCTGATGACAACCCATTAAAGCTACCGCAGTTGACTGGTTACATTCGAATCAGCAGAACTAACATCTGGTACAGAGGCAGAAATGATCCCACGACTAGCAAACCTGATCAAAGCTCTGTCATCCTGCCAAATCCAAGCATAAATGTCGATGGACCATTAAACAATTTACTGGAGGAGAGGACTGCACAAATATCCCCATCCAAATAATCGAACAGTCCTGTGCATCAGTCGAAAAGTCAAGTATGTGGTGGCTGCACTATCCTCAGCCAGACATGTTGAGTGGATGATCCACTTCACCCTATCATGATGCTCACAGAATCACAGATGAAAGTCTTCAACCAATTCGATTCGCTGCAGATGACATGACGAAGCAGCTGAACACAGTAGATACGACAAAGGCAATGGGCCCTGACCCAATTCCTGCAATAGGACTGAAGACTTGTGCTGCACAACAAGCCGTGTCCCTGCGGAAGCTGTTTCATTCCAGTTCCAACTCTCGCATCTCCCTGACAATGTGAAAAATTACTCAGCTATGACCAGTTCCCTAAGAGGGGAATAAATACAATCTGACCAATTAGCATCTCATCAGTCCCATCACGACAGTCAAGGTTGTGGGAGTTTTTTTTTGAACAGAGTTATCAAGCAGCACATTAATCACCAGCTTAGTGTAGTTTCCGATAGGTCCCCATGTGGAGATAGTGCTGTAGTGGAATTGTAATTGGATTACGAATACAGACCAGGCTAATGCTTGGCAACTGGTGGAATAATAAAAACAATTATTAACATATCGAGATCTAAAATCTGGTGTCCGTAACAGTGATCTTGTGTCCAATGTTGGTTGTAAACATCTATCTCCTTATCCAATGTACTTTGAGGAAGTGAAACTCCCGTGCTTTCCTTGTCTGGCCTAAAAGTGACGCCAGACATACAAACATGTGATAAATTCTTCAATGGTCTCTGAAACAGCCAAACAAGAAACTCAATTGTATCAAATGCTCCGAGTTCTTAAAGGATATACCCGGAGAGAACACCCGGCCCCAACCTTGGTGTCGGAAAAGGGAACGGGAAACATAGTCCTGTTGACCATGCAGAGACTTCCTTCCTAACATCTGACCATTTGTGACATTTGCAGAGTTTTTCCACAGGTTGCACAGGATCATCGGGAAATGAGTACGTCACACAACACATTGAGCTATCCCTGTGCTAGTTAATGGCCTAACATCTCCTTCATGCAGTTTTATACATACAATATTCATATGCCTTAAAATGTTTAAACATTGTGAAATATAAAATGAGAACTGCTGTAGTTCCTTCAGTCCATCAATTTTGCTCCTCCATTCAATATACAGGCAGTTCTCTGATAACGCGTGTTGATTAAATACAATTTGGCCGGACTGTGATACATGAACCTTTATCCATGAGGTGAACTCTCATTCACTGTGACGCAATTCCTTGCCGGGAACAAGCTGAACAGCAAAATCCAGCCTCAGGATCCTCTATCTGCAAAATATACAATCAATGTGTTCAGGTAAAACAGGAATACAATCCGCTCTGGAAGCCTTGAAACTGAGCCTGAAACCGGGAATTGTAGTCTACATTTAGAAAGAACTTTATTTCAAACTGTGGGAGAATCTTGTGGAGAACTGGAATTTCCCCATCGGCATCACGTGTTCAGTCAGCCCCACGCACTTTCTGGAGAAGAGTGTGGTGTATGGTACACTGCTGTAGACAGTGACTGTAGTTTGAAAATGTTACATTTAGAGGACAATTTTATTACAATATGTGATTTAAAGATGTATTTTAGACTGTGCTAGTGTATGTACTAGACTAAAGTTAATTTTTGGCTTGACTGATATTTTTGGGGGTTCGTCCATTACCCTTTTTTCCCATAGACCCCATTATTAATACTGCACGATTTTCTACAACACTGTGTTGCAAAGGAACACAGCTGCTGCGCCATTGGAGAACAACCTGGATTGATAGCTGATCTATCTTCACACGATACTCCTGCTCTCTCCCTATCCCTATAATTTCCAGAAATCCTTATTTATATTCAGCGCCTTGGTTTCCACAGCCTGATCAGGGAAAGAGTACCCCTGGTTCGCCGGTCTCTGAGTGCCGACATTTATTCTCATCTCAATGCAAAGTGGCCTCTCTGTACCTAATACTGTGGCCCCTTGTTTTAAACGTCCACGACAGGGAATTGCCATCCCTGCTTGCAATCTGTCTCGCCCTGTCAGAGTTTTATATATTTCACTTTGATCACCACTCATTTTCCTAAACGGCATGGAATACAAGCCCAGTCGCCCCAAACTCTGCTCCCACAACAAGCCTGTCATCCCAGAGATCAGTCTGGCCATCCTTCACTGCTCTCCCTCAATGTCAGGTTTGTCCTTTATTGGATAAGGTGATCAAACCTGCACACAATACTGTACAATGTTCGAGATGGGGTCTCACTGTACAGCTGCAGTAAGATATTCTTACTCCTATACTCAATTCTCCTGAAATGAAGGTGAAAACACCATTTATCTTCCTACCTGCTTTCAGCTCCTGAAATATTGCTTTCAGTGACTGGTGTACAGGGAGATCCAGATTCATTTCAATATCATAGTTCCCCACTTGCTGGGTCTATATACACTGGTCAGCGTGCCAATGCCATTCCCAGTATTGACTTCCGGCTTCAGAACTCATTGCCATATATGTACCGAGAGGGCTGCGCAGAAATAAACAAAAATGCAGCTTAAGTTCCTTTATTGAGCAACATTTTTCAACCACGCCCTTTCCAAATGGGAGCCTGCCGTTTTATTGTTCCCATCAATGTGCACAGCGTCTCATCTCTCCCGATGGTCTCCATCTGCCACGTATTTTCCCAGTAATTTCACTTGTCTCAGTCACTTTGGAGCTTTTTTACATCCCCCTCACCCACCCACGTTCAGTGCTGTCAGCAGAGTCGGGAATATTGCATTTGAGGCCCTCAACCAAAGATATGATATGTATTGGGAATAACTGGGGTCCAAGCCACGATCCTTGCTATTTCCTACTAGCCTTCCATTTTAAAAAAAATTGTTTTATTCCTACTCAGTGTTGCCTGCTAGCTCTCCCATTCTAAATCCATGACCATATATTATCCTCAGTCCCACAGGATTCCATTTCGCACAATAGGTTTGGGCTTTATCAAAATTCTTTTGAAATTCCACTTGAAGTGCATTGATAGCTTCTCCAAAATTTTGATAAATGCCACTTATTTCAAATATAATTCCCCTTTCGTAAATCTCTGTTGACTTTTGTCTATGCCCATTAATGTCGGTCCAATACTTTGTCTAAACTGTCTAGTTGCTAACTTGATTATATTCCCTTTTTCTCACCAGACTAAAGATCCATAGTATTGCTAGGAAGTTTTCTTTTTTGTTTTGCATTCCCCTGTGGAGGCATAACCGAAGTGTTTGGTCCACAGTTCTGCTATTTCCCGGTCCTGCAAATTTCTTTCTCTTAATTTTGCCATTAGCATATTGTCATAAAATATTACAAGTTCTGTCTTATCAACTTTGTTAATATATTATTCAGAAACCTATCAATTCCTATCTTAAGGTACTCAGTGATTGGCCTTCCACAACCATACAATCACAGAAGCAAAGACTGCGTACTATCAGAAATACAGCACGGTCTACACTAGACCCACTTTCTGACACAATACCTGTAGCTGTAAATCTTAAGGCATTTCAAGTGCACTACCATGTATTATCTAATGGTTTTGAGATTACCATGACAACTCCCCATTCAAGAATTGTATTTCAGACACCAACAGACTGGGTGAAAAGCAATCCTCAAATCCTCACTGAACCGCAAACCCTTCACTTTAAAGGTGTGGTCATTTGACTAAAAGGAATAACAGCTGTCCATACACCCTGTAATCCTATGCTTCTGAATCACGCACCCCCCCCCAACCCCCAGCCTCCTCTCCTCCAATCTAAACAACCAAAGCTTATCCAGCTTATCTCCATAGCTGATATGCTCCATCCCAGGGAACATCCTGGTGAATCTCCTCTGCACCCCCTCCTGTGCACTCACATCCTTCCTGTAATGTGGTTTCCAGAACTACATTTTGTATTCCATCTTGGCCTCACCAAAGTTCTGCATAGCTCTTATAGTCTGTGGCTCAATGAAGCGATGTTATGTTTACAGCCCCCGATGCTTTCCCAAATTGTGTGTTAACCTGTCCATCACATTCAGGGATATGAGTAGAAGCACCCTCTGACCTTTCTCAGATTTGGTCACCAAAAATGTACTCAATGTTCCAGGCATAGTACTCACCAACACGCCGTTAAACTGTCTCAACATATCTTTACATCTGTATTCTGAATCCCTTAAAGCAAAGCAATCCAAACTTTAACTTACCACTTGCATATATTCCTCCAAATAACTTTCACATTCATTGCATTTACGAACTCATTGTTGAGTTCTTATAGAAAGCCTTCTAATAATCTAAAATATGCCAGTTGTACTGGTTCCTCATTACCTAAGCTGTAAGGATCAACTTCAAACAAATCCAAAGCTTGTCAAGTATGAATTCCCTTTCAAAAATGCGTACTGATTCTCGCCAATGTTACTCTTAATTTCTAAATAACGAATGTCACATCCTATATAATACATTCCAACAGTTTCCCCACAAATGTCAAGTTAATTGGTCTGCAGTTCTCCACACTATCTCTTCTTCCCTTTGCAGATGCTTGGATCACTACCGTTCATCTATAGTGCTTGGATCACGTTTACTGATGTCCATTTATCTTCAACGGCTTCCAGACTATGCAGAATGCAGTGGGAAATAGAACACAGTCAGTGACAGTGCAACTAATACTTCTATCAGTGGTTTATTTCTGAAGATTTTGGTATGAAGTACATCTGGTTTGTCAAGGTTAGCAATGCTTAATCCAGCTGCATGTTCAAGTAAAGCCTTGTTACTGATATAAATTGACTTTATATCTTTCGATCCACAAGTCCTATATGACGATGTCGTATTTCTGGGTGATTTTCTGGACCTTCCTCCATTAAGACAGATGCAAGGTAACTGGTTATTTACTTGGCCATTTCCCTGTTATCCATAATAAGCTCGTCTCTCCTGATTGCAGATTTCCACATTAGAATATGCTTTTCTCTTTCTTTTGAAATATACATCATAGATTTATGCAGTCTTTATGTTCCTATTTGTTTGTGTGCATGTTCGCTTTTTGATTTCCTTACCCGTTTCTTGGCCCTCCTTTTCTGGATCGTAGATTTATGAGAATTCTCAGGATTCTACAATGGCTGGAATTCTTCTGAAGTCACTTCATGAGCTTAAAATAATCTTTAATTTATTATGCTAATCATTGTTAACTCACTTTCTCACTCTTGGGTGTTCTACCCGAAATAAATAAACATAATTTTCAGACGTTGTAGTATTTATACAAATCTCCTGGTCCTGACCACATATATTCAGGAACACTGCAGGACAGGAAAGACATAGCGGGGGCCCTGGTTCGTACTTTTGCATCATCGGTAGCCAACGGGTGATGTCCTGGAGGACTGGAGGGTAGTGAATGCTGTGCCGTTATTCAAGAAGGGCTACAAAGATATACCAGGGAACTATAGACCAGTAAACCTAAAATCTGTAGCACGTAAGTTACTTGAGAAGATTCTGAGGGAGAAGATATACATGCATTTGGAAAGACAGGGCCTTGCGAATGGGGGATTATGGCTCACAAGTTTGTTAGACTGCTTTGATAATATGACCAGTAACTTTGACAAGGGCATGTTTGTATATTTAGTCTATATTGATTTCATTGAGGCCTTCAATCAGGTTCTACATGGTACGCTCCTCTGGAAGTTGAGATCGCATGGAATTGAGGGGAAGCTGGCAAATTAGGTCCAAAATTGGCTTGATGAAAGGAAGAAGAGGGTAATCGTGGAAGGATGCTTGTCGGACTGGAGGCATGTGATTAATGGAATGCCTCAGGGATCGGTGCTGGGACTATATATATATGTGTGTGTATGTGTGTGTGTGTGTGTGTGTGTGTGTGTGTGTGTGTGTGTGTGTGTGTGTATAGTTGTGATTCTGTTCGCCGAGCTGGAAGTTTTTGCTGCAAACGTTTCGTTCCCTGGCTAGGGAACATCATCAGTGCGTTTGTTGGAGCCTCCTGTGAAGCATATATAAAACATCCATATATACACACGCATATCTATGATTTAGATGAGAATGTACAGGCATGATTTGTAAGTTTCAAGGTGACACTAAAATAGGTGGAATCGTGGACAGTGAGGAAGGTTATCAGAAATTTCAGAAATTACAGCAGTACATTGATTAGGTGGGGAAGTGGGCCGAGAAATGGCAAATGGAGTTAAATTCAGATAAGTGTAAGTTCTTGCATTTTAGAAAGTCAAATCAAGGCAGGAGTTTCATGGTGAATGGCAGGGTCTTAAGGAGTGCAGTGGAACAGAGTGACCCTGGAATTCAGGTGCACAGTTCTCAGTTAAGTGGAGTCCCAGGTAGACAAGGCACTGAAAAAGGCATTTGACTGACTGGCCTTCATCAGTTAGAGCACTGAATATCGAAATTAGGGAGTTATGTTGTAGTTATACAAGATGTTGGCGAGTCCATACTTGCCACGTCATGTTCAGTTTTGTTCACTTTGCTTGAGGAAGGATGTTATTAAACTGGAAAGAGTGCAGAAGAAATTTACAAGGATTTTGCCAAGACTCAATGGTCTGAGTTATAGTGAGAGTTTGAACAAGCTTGGAGTTTTTACTTTAGAATGTATGAGGCTGAAGGGGATCTGACAGTAGTGCAAAAGATTATGGGAGGCAGTGATTGAGTGAATGCACTCAGTTTTTTTTCCCCAGGATTGGGCAACCACGGACTAGAGGGCATCAAGTTAAGGTCAGAGAGGAAAGGGTAAAAGGGAGCCTGAGGGGCAATTTCTTTTACACACAGAGTAGTAAGCATATGGGGCGGGCTACCAGCAGAAGTGGTTAAGGCGGGTACATTCACAAAGTTTGATAAAACATTTGGACAAGCACACAGGTAGGAAAGGATTAGAAGGATACAGTGAAATATTTTGTTCGGAATGGACCAGTTTGGGCCGAATGGCCTGTTCCGTGCTGTAAGACTCTATGAGTCTAACAACCATTGTTCTCCTACTGAATGTTATATTGTACTTCCCCAATTCACTGGAGCGAACTTGACACTCTAGCCTCTGGGCTTCCATGATGTTTGAACAGATTGTTCAAACATTCCACATTGAATGCAGACGCCGTGTAAAATACAACATATTAATGTCACTATTCCTCCAAAGCTGCTTCAGAGCAAGGTTAGTAATTAGTCCTTCCGACCACACAATAATCAATGGTGCAGGAGTAGGCCATTCTGCCCTTCGAGCCTGCACCACCATTCAATATTATCATGGCTGATCATCCTTGATCAGTATCACACAGCACCAAATCCGAAATAATCTACCTCTAGTTTGGTTCACAACATACCCTTCAACCTACCTGATATACACTTATGGAATTTATTTTTCACAACATTAGCAGTCACTTAGTAAACTCAGTTTCGATGCAACTTGACACCATCTATTATTACTGCAGAACCCACGAGTATTTGTTACTGATTCACAGGATGGGGGCTTCATTGGATAACCAGTATTTGCTGATCATGCCAGACGGCAGTTAAGAATTAACAGTGTTGTCTTGGACCTGGAGTGACGTGCAGGCCAGACCAGATAAGAACAGCCAGTTTCCTTCACTGAAGGACATTAGTGAACCAGATGAGTTTTCCCAACAACAACAATGGATTCCTGATCATCATAAACTCTCGATACCAGATACTTATTGAATTCAAATTCCACAATCTGCCATGGCAGGATTTGAATCCATGTCCCCAGAACATTACATGGGTCTCTAGGTTAAGAGCCGAGCGATATCAGTATGTCTTGGCTTCCCTTTGCATATAGTTGCATATCTAATTTCCAGAGCGTATGATGCAAAACATTTGCGCGACAGTTTTGCTTCAGATATATAACACAACAAGTTTGTTTCTCTTTGCTATTTGTAAGATCCACCCAAACTGATTGTGTGGACTCTGATGGACAGGGCCTGTGTCGTTGCTAGTGATAGACTTGGATAAGGCATTCGGGGAGGCTCACCTCGATGCTGAGATGATCTGAAGACATGTCCAGCAATACAGGACAAGCATCAATATCCATGTCGCTCTGTCAGGATAAGTGTCAACGTATATTCTCACTGTTCCCTCACACTCACTGTATATCTGTTACAGAACCTAGCCTCAACCAAGGCTCACGCTCTATCTCCAAATAAGGCTCAAGCACGACCTTCCTCCCCAACATTCTCTGTCCCTGATGCAATAGCCCCGCACACTAATAGCACTACATTCATACAACACTATGGACAGACGCCCTCCGGCCACCTCACCATGTCACACCTCACCTTGGAGAAAGTGAGGTTTGCAGATGCTGGAGATCAGAGCTGAAAATGTGTTGCTGGAAAAGCGCAGCAGGTCAGGCAGCATCCAAGGAACAAGAGAGTCAACGCTTCGGGCATAAGCCTCACCTACCCCAACACTAACAGCAGGCACATCCACTCCCACCCTCACTCATTCTCTCCCTTTCTCCCATTCCAGGAGAAACAGCCTGGAATAGGCCAGAAAGGGCTAAGCCGAGTGATGGAGTGCTGGATATCCGTTCCCTCATCCCCCTACCATGATATGTGTGGAGGAACCTGGAGAGAGCTGGAGAGGACCAGGAGGCCTTGTGTGGAGATTCTGAAACATCCACGTCCCACCAAACGAGTAAGGAGCAATATTCAGTAAAGAACAATTCTCAATTCAAACCTACTGTCAGTTCCAAACTCCTCTCTCTCAGTCGCAGAAGAACAGATATCCCATTGCACAGAGATGCAGGCATTGAATTACACAGAAGTATCGGTAAATACCCCAATATACTAACATGCACAATGCATACAAGGAGATAAGCATGCACACACATAGAAGCACACAAACACATATACCGTCACACACAAATAGACACAAACACAGATAGAAACACACAGGCTGATACACAGACAGACAGGCATAGTCACGCAAATACAAAACAATAACAAGCACATGGACACACACACACACATATAAATGCACATTAAGACACAGACAGTAGTGCCATTAAGTCACAAATAAACACTTTTTTTTATTTATAAGGAGATCAAAGATTCTAGGGAGAATCTGATGCTGTGGAACTTACAAGAAATGACTGAATGGTATATCTGACTCGATAGGTCTACTTCTGCTCCTTTTTTAATGCTCATGCGGTGTCATGCTCTTCCTGAGACAGCAGCAGCATCATATTTGATTGGAAAGAGTCAGTGGTAATGTGGGAAAAGATTGGAGGGCAGAATGTTTAATGTCGATTCCTAGTTATTGTACCACTATATCCGAAATGGGGCAGTGATTTGACATGAGGTTAACACAGTTTTTAAAAAATGTGTCCCACAATGGAAGAAGGATGTCCCTTTCCCTTCACTGTTGTGCTGTCTGTGGTGTCCTCATCCTCAGGGAGCAGTGAAGACTCGGTTAATAAAGGTATTTTAGTTTGAACTTGACTGATCTTTGCTGGACAGGAGAGTCAATGTTTATTGGGAACAGACAGGAGACAGATGGTCAGACACACTCGGATCAGCCATGAGCATTCTGAATGGTGTCATCAAATGGCCAACTGCTGCCCCTTTCCAATGTGTTGTTCCATCAATCCACCCTCCCGGCTGTTACAGGAATATGCTGCTGCCCTTACTCCATGTGTTGTTCCCTCAATCCACGCTCCCGGCCGTTAAATGATATACTGCTGTCCCTACCCCGTGGGTTGTTCCCTCAATCCACCTCTCAACGCGATTACAGGGTAGACGGCCATCCCATTCAGCCAGACTGGATCTTTACAATGAGACGGGAGGAGAACATTCTATCCCTAAAAAGAATTACACAGGAATATAGGATGAAGTAATTTAGCTCGTTGGCTACATTACACAGCCCAGGACGAGGCCATTCAACCCGCCTGAAGTGCTGCACAGGAACAGGAATGCTGTCACTAACAGGAAATAGTAGAGATATATGATTTTTTAAACAAAACTGTAACTCGTTTTGACTCAGAGATCACTGTAGGGTCATCAATGATCAATAATCTATGTCAAATATCTGGATGAACGGACTGAATGGATCAAAGCCGAACTACCTTGTACACCAAAATGATCATTCAACAGATCTTCAAATGGAGGTAGTGAATCTGCATTAAGATGTATACAGGGAAGGTTAGTGAGGATACCCTCAGCAGAAATAATATAATGTAAGTTGTCTATTGCAGTCAGGAACAATTTAAATGGAGAGAGATTGCAGAACTCTGCAATGCAGATGTTTTTTCATATTCCTGGTACATAAATCATATGAAGTCTGTCTGCAGATGCAGCAAGCGATTCGGAAGGAAAGTGGAATGATGCTGTTTGTGGCAACGGGTATTGGGTTTAATTAGGAATATTTCACTGTATCTGTACAGGGCATTGCTGAGACCACATCAGATACACTGGGGGCAGTTTTGATCCTCCAAACTTAAAATAAAACGGATACAATTCCTTTCAAAGATGTTCGAAGATGCTTCATTTTACTCATTACTGAAATGAAGGCCTTTTGTTATCGGGAATTATCTGTTTGGATCTTAGATGAGAAAACTTATTGAGCTACGATTTTCTGAGAAGTCTTTCAGCTGGATATATATTTTCTCTTGGTTAAGAAGACTAAAGCTAGATAATATTCTTTCTGAATGAGATGCATTGGTATTAACATAAATATTATGAAGATATCAACGCATTTTTAAAAATTACGCAGATGCATATAAACATCTCATCAAATCATAAAACGGGCACATTCTTTTCTTTTGCTAATGATAGGCACTGTGCACAACAAGAGCAATGATGCTGCATACAACATGCAGTCTATTATCATCCATTCCAGAGAATGTACATGGAGGTGCACATGGTCCAGTTTGGTTTTCAGTTGACATTCTTGTATTTTTCTTCACAGAGACGGAGAAAAATATTACTTGCTTCAGAAGCAGCAGCCAATTAGTCTCTATCTGTCTCTCTTACTGTGTTCTGCCTGAAAACAAGGGTGAGAGCAGAAAAATCCTGAGTCATCTTTACCACTCGTAGAGGATTCCTGATGAGGATTCATAGGAATCTCTGTACAGCTCGAAGAAAAGGGATTTCAGCAAAATCCAACTGTTCCAGGAAGAAATCCGCATTCCCAGACATTTGTGTGAGCAGAATAAGTTCAAAGTCAGAAAAACATTTGGGACACTATCATTTTACCATTTGTTCACAGTTCAACTTTATGTGTCCCAGATTACCCAGTCCGATACCGATATCATTGGACACAGCACTCAACTGGTTACATTTAAAATCTGCTTTCACCAATAGAGGAGTGGGAAAAGACATGAGTGACCCTCCAACATTGGTCAGAACACAAACAAGAGATTCTCAAATGGTTGGTAAGGTGTGAATTTCCTTCCACAGAAGATTGTGATGCCTAGATATTTCCATTTGTTCAAAATTGTCTATGTAAGACATTTGAAAGATAAATGAATGTAGGGAAATGGTACACGGATATGTGGAGGCCATTCAGTCCATCGAAATGACTGAACAAGAAGAGGGACAGCCCATTCAATCCTCCTGCCTGTTCCATAGGAAGAGGAGGCGTCTGGTCAGTACATTGAGCTATTAAACAGGAACAGGCAGAGTTCAGTAAGACCCCTGAACCTCTTCTACAGAACCAGGAGGAGACCATTCACCCCTCGAGACACTTACATAGGAATAGGAGGGTGTCACTAATGCTCCATCCTGGAAAAAGGAAAACGAATGGAGCAGAGACTGCACTCATAGACTGTTCACAATGTTCCTCGTGGCTCCATTGCCTGTGGAAGAAATGATACTTTGACGTGTTTTGCCAGCAGTGAGGAAGGAAGCCAAATGTTTTGTGCCAAGCCTCAAGGAGGCATCTTCCATCTCCAAGAAGACAGATCCATGTTCTCCGTGGGGGTCAGAAGCTGGTGGGGATAGTTAACTGTTTAGGAATGAAGATATTGTGGCTCCTGTCAGGATGGTGGATAACGTGAAGTTCTATGTATGATCACACACCAAATGCACTGTATTAATGTTGGAAAAGTTTAGTTAAAGACTGGCCCTCTCTCTCTCTCAATCGAAATGAGGAGTGGCGTGGAGTGAGAGGAACGTTCTCAGAGTCGTTTAAGCCATCGAGAATCATGTAAACCAAGTTAAAAAAACATGGAATTTATCACCGTATTAGTTCTGTTTGGAATATAATGAGTGACTGTCCATCACCGTAAGGTTCAATGCAATCATTGCTTATTCTTCAAAGCGCTACAGATTAATCCTCATGCACACCCGATGGTTCAATCATCCCAACAATTAGTCTGGTGAAACTCCTTTACACTCCTTCTGCTAAGAGGATTATTCCGTATAAAGTCGAGAAAATCTGTGCACAATACCCCAAATACTATCTCAACAACACTCTAGGGTTGATCACACTAGTTCTGTTCCCTCAGGTAGCTGTCTCAGCATTTTTCCTGTGGTATAAAAAGCCAGTCCTTCTCACTACACTGCGCATGATGTGGAATTTTGAAGTTTCTTACATCTTTGCGTCAGTCATCACCAGAGGTGTCGATGGAGATGTATATCACGTTCAGAGAGAGAGACTCAATCAGAAAGAATTCACTTGAAACAGGGAATGGTCACCTACCTGAATGGAAATTACTTGCAGGAACATGGAAATCAGGCAGAGGAAGGAAGCTATCTTTCCTGTTGTTCTGCTCTCAAGGGATGTGTGCAGCCTTGGTCAGGCCAGCATGTTATGCTGATCTTGAACTGAGTGGCTGTTTCAGCTGTTGCACAGGATAATAAAGGGTAAACCACATTGCTGTGGATTTGCAGTCACACAGAGACCTGAACATGGAAGGATAACACATTGCCTTCTCTACAGGACATGAGACAAACAGATAGGCTTCTGTTTAAAACAAGTGGTGATGATTTCATTTGCATTCCATCAACTTCCTTCATGAGACACAAAAAGATTATTATTCTGTGCCGCTTGATGTTGAGTCAATGACTTGACCACCATGCACTGTCTGTCCATCTGACAGATTCTGTGGAGAAGACAAATTAACCATCTTAAGTGCAAATATGTTGTGACGTAAGCATAGTGAGAAGGGACTTGAAACGGTTATATCTGCATTTACCAACGGCACAAACGTTGTTTATTCAGCAGTTGCTTTGAGGCTGAGAATGTGATTGAAATATCCTGATAGTCGTCCTGGGCAGGATTGGTGAGTGGGGAGAATATATAGAAATGTAAATATGAATGGAGAAAAAAGATCATGGAGTTTAATAAGAGTCTGGTTTCTCCTCGTGTATTGTTGAGTAAGTTGTGAATAGTAATTTGCTAGTTATAATCAGTGAGGAATAAAATCTTTGACTGGATCTGAAAATGGTGACTTCCAAGTTTTAAACTTTGAATATGAACAGCAATTCAGGTAAACACAGCTTAATAGACAGATGGAATGACTTACCAGGAACACCAACTATAGCGAGGATGGGATAATAACCGCCTTCAATAATCCAAAGTATATCTTCGATCCGTGATGCTAATGATATCCAAGGCTGAGAAAGGTAGTAAAGACCATCGGATAAACTCCTGTCCATTGTTGGAACATTCCAGTCTAATGTTCTCAGACTCTGATCTCTCCTCCTCCGTCTCTCGAGCTGCTGATCCCTGTTAGTCCAGTCATTGCTGCTCCCGCCCATACTGGGATAACACATTGAACCGAGTCCTTAATTAATAGAAGAGGCAAACCCTCCAGTGACACATCTCGGATCCACGGAGACTGACATTAATCACAGTCACTGAACAAATAGCTCCAGCCAACGCCTTTCAATTTAATATTGTTTTATTCCAATTCAAAACAATGATTCAAACTGTCATTTTCTGGATGGGCTATGTGAGGGTGACTGATGGAACAAATCTTGAGGCTTGTAGATCAATTGAGTGTAACCATTCAATCTGTCTTGGATGCAGGAGTAATGCCACATGTTTATCAGAACTTAAACATGCGTCTCTGATTATAAATAGAAACATACGTTCTGGCACTATTGATCAAGCATCATAATTCCAATTAGACATTGAGACAATTTTTATAGTTTATGATCTGAGAGGAATGTGTGTCTGAGAAACGTGGGGTTGTAACAGACAAATGGCATGGTTATGTTAACAGAGAATTGAACGTGACAAATGCAATTCAGATTGTTATTCCAGGTTCAGAGAGAGTCAGATGAGGCCTGTGTTATTGATGTGATCGATGTTAGTGAACTGTGGTGAAATGTCATTTACTGGACTTCAATTACAGTGTGGTTATGGCATTGTGGAGGAGACAGAAAACAGAGAGAATTGGGGGACATGGCAGTTCAGACAGGAGGGAGGGGCAATATTATTTCTCAGTCATAGTATTGGAATGTTACTCTTTATAACTCATATGAAGAACAGATTCAAAGATACATCTAAAGTGAGGAATGAGGAGTAAAATTTGTTTATTGAACAGAAAATACGGAGACAAAATGATTTTCTGCCCGTAATAAACTATGGGAAGTACAAAGAAATAAGATACACTCATGATATTGAGCTTCATAAATTGAAATGTGTATTACAAAATCACGAAAGTGGTGTGCAATCTTTATCAATCATTATTTGGCCCACAGCTGAGATGCTGATTTCCCCTCTGTCAGTGATCCACCTCATTGAAATTCTCTGGCGCAATATCTCAGTACTGAGGGGGTTCTCAGTTCCTGCTGTTGTTCACCCAGTCTATTTAAATTAAATCACCTTGTCACTGTAGAAAAAAATCACTTGGCCTTTTTGGACTCTGTTTAACTGTCAGTAACTCAACTCAGTGATATTATTGGAGATGAATGATCTGGGACCACAGCCAGTATCCGCAAAGTGCTAAAACCGTATGGCAATAGACAAAGGCCTTGCAATCCGTGATAATTTCTAAATAAAGCTTCCATTTTCTGTTTGTTCCTGTATATCTCCTCTCATGCTGTCTTCTGATCTATCCAACTCACCCGCGTTTAACATCCCTCCAATCACTCCCTGTTTCCAAATTGTTCAGTTGTACAGCTTGATTTGTGGTCATTTTGGAGAAATGGATAGAGCAGGGACAGGGACTGATCGTTGTAGGGTCCGGCGTTTAGATGCTTCATTAAGAACAAGGAAGGTACTAAAAGTGGGGCAGGGTGGGGTTTGGGGTGGGGAGGGAGGGGTGGCATTGAAAATCAAAGACAGCATTACGTTGGTTGAAAGCAAGCTTAATAAGGACTCGTCTACTGAGGTAGTATGGGAAGAGGTTTAGAAACAAAAACGGAGAGGTTACCCTGTTGACAGTTCTCTATTGCCCTCTGAAAAGTTCCAGAGATGTAGAGGAAAGAATTACAAAAATGATACTGGATAGGAGCGAAAATAACAGAGTAGTTGTTACGGAAGACTTTATCTTTCCATATATTGACTGGAAACGCTATATTTCAATTACTTTATATGGGTCAGTTTTTGTCCAATGTGTGCAGAATGGTTTCCTGACACAGTATGTAGATAGGCCAACAAGGGCCGTGGCCAAATTGGATCTTGTCCTTGGCAGTGAACCAGACCAGTTGTTAGATTTGGAGGTAGGTGAACACTTTGCTGATAGTGACCACAATTCAGCTATGTTTACCTTAGCGATGGAAAGGGACAGGTGTATACCGCAGGGCAAGAGTTTTAGCTGGGGGAAAGGCAATTGTGATGCGACAAGGAAAGGTTTTAGAATGCATAGGATGGGGAAGGAAACTGCAGAGGATGGGTACAATTTAAGTGTGGAGCTTTTTCAAACAACAGCTACTGTGTGTCCTTGATAAGTTCATACATGTCAGGAAAGAAGGAAGTGGTCAAGTGAGGCTGCTGTGGTTTACTGAAGAAGTTGAATCTCTTGTCAAGAGGGAGAAGGAGGCTTATGTAAAGAAGAAACGTGAAGGCTAAGTTCGGATGCTTGAGAGTTACAAGTTAGCATGGAAGGACTTAAAGTAAGAGCTAAGAATAGCCAGGAGAGAGCATGATAAGTCTTTGTCAAGTAGGATCAAGGGAAACCCTCAAGCTTTCTATCAGTATGTCACGAATAAAAGAAATGTCCAAATGAAGATTAATGGCAATCAAGGACAGTAGTGTTAAGTTGTGTGTGGAGTCTGAGGAGATAGGACATCTGTAAATTAATATTTGAATCAGTATTCACAATGGAAAAGAAAATGCTGTCGAGGCCAATACTGAGATACAGGCTATTAGACTGGACGGGATTGAAGTTCGTAACGTAGAGATGTTAGCAGTTCTGGAGAGTGTGAAAATAGATAAGTCCCCTGGCCAGATGAGATTTATCCTAGGGTTCTCTAAGAAGTTTATACAACCATCTGTTCGAATTTTTACAACGCCATTGTCTACAGAAATAGTGCCAGAAGACTGGAGGACAGCAAACGTTGTCCCCTTGCTCAAGAAATGGAGAAGAGACAACCCTGGTAATTGTATATCTGTCTTACTTTGGTTGTGGAAAGGATTATAAGAGATAGGATTTGCTATCATCTAGAAAGGAATCATTTGATTAGGAATAGTCAACAAGATTTTTTGAAGGGTATGTCATGCCTCAAAAATCTTACAGAGTTCATTTAGAAGGTGACCAAACAGATGGATGAGGGTAAAGTGGGGTATATGGATTTCGGTGAAGTGTTTGATCAGGTCCCCTATGGCAGGCTATTGATGAAAATATGGAGAGCGTCGTGTTGGAAAAGCAGCACAGATGAGGCTGCGTCCAAGGTGCATGCAAGTTAATGTTTCTCTTGAAAGCACTTCATCGGGAATCAGTTTTCTGGTCTGCAGCATCTGCAGTCTTCATTTTCTCCTCGCTCCTCGGATGTTGCCTGACCTGCTGTGCATTTCCAGCGGCACACTCTCGACTCTGATCTCAAACATCAACAGTTCTTACTTTCTCCCAGATTTTATGGAAACGTTTGGATCACAAATCAGCTAGCTGAAAAGAGACAGAAGGTGGTAGTTGATGGGAAATGATTATCCTGGAGTTTAGTTGCTAGTGGTATACTGCAAGGATCTGCTTTGGGTGACTGTTGTTTGTCCTTTTAAAAATGACCTTAATGAGTGTATAGAAGGATGAGTTAGTAAATTTACGGTTGACAGTAAGGTCGGTGGATCTGTCGGCAGTGCTGAAGGATGTTGTAGGTACTGAGCTGCAATGTTCTATGTTCATGCACCTACAATGGGCTGAATAGCTTCCTTCTGTGATGTAATAATTTTGAGGTAATCTGGCCCACAATAAAAGCTTCAGGTGACTGGAGAGACAAGCTGGTCCAGTAAAGGACACACACTGCACAATCATCCATCATCTCTTCCTGTTTTCTGATATACAACGGCCTCAAAATATCTGCCCAAACAAAATAGATAGATTGAAATTCAAGCAATCAGGAGGACGTTCACCCAAAGGGATTGCCATCAGAGGATTCAATAAATAATAAGATTTCAGAATAACACACAAAAAAACAATATCACAGCAGCATAATGATTGGCAGCAGAATAAAACTTACAGTTCCAAATATTTCCACATTCAGCATTGTGTTCAGTTTTGGTCACCTTGCTATAGGAAGGATGGTATTAAACTGAAACTTTACAAGGATGTTGCCAGGTCTCAAGGGTCTGAGTCAAAGGGAGAGATTGGATAAGTTGGGACATTTCTCTTTAGACTGCAGGAGACTCAGAGGGGCGTGAAGTGCTTCGAGAAGCTAGGCATGGCCCACATCAGTTCCAGTTTCCCAGCCTGCCTTGATCCCCTACAATTTTCCTACGAGTGCAATGGGTCCACAGCAGGTGCCATATCCCTAGAACATCTGGACAACAAGGACACCCACGTCAGATTCCTGCTCATTGACTATAGATTCACCTTCAACACCACTATTCCCTTCAGAATAATCACAAAACTCCCTGACTTGAGTGCCAGCTCTGCCCTCTGAAATTGGATCCTAATCTTTCTGACCGACAGTGCACAATCAGTGAAAATTGGTAAGCGTTCTCTTCCATGATAACATTCAACACTGAATTCCTAAAGAATGTGTCCTCAGCCCTCTACTATACTCCCTGTACACCCACGACTGTATTGCCAAGTTTAGAACGAATGCCATCTACATGTTCACTGATGATACCATCATAGTAGTACAGGTATGTGATGATGGCAAGTCAAAATGCAGAATGGAAATAGAGGACTTGGTGATGTGCTGCACTGAAACCAGCCTCTCTTTCAACGTCGGCAGAACTAACTAACTGATCAATGACTTCAGAAAGAAAGGACGAGAAAATGCCCCCATCTGCATCAATGGAACTGAAGTTGAAAGGGTGGAAAGCATTAAGTTGCTTGGAGTGACGATAACTGACTTCCCATGTAGATGTGACAGTCGAGATGGCACAACAACGTCTCTTCTTTCTATGGTGCCTCAAGACATTTGACATGTTCACAAGGACCCTCACCAATGTCTACAAATGCACCACTGAGAGCAAACGATCCACGTGCATAAGGGCCTGGTGTGGCCACAGCTCTGTCCAGGACAGTAAGAGAAAAGACACAAGGTTGTGTGCACAGCCCATGCCATCAGGGAAACCAACGTCTTATCGAATTAGACAAGACATGCCAGACATCTCTTTAAGGTTTTATAATTACGTTGAAATCTGTGTCCATGATTATTTACCAAATATTTAACTAGAACTTATTATTATTGTAAATAATTTCAAAGGCGCAGCTAGCTTCTGAAAGATAACTTGAGTAGCTGTTTTTGTGAATGAAACAAATCTTGACTGAGATCAGAATAAGTAACCTTTTGTAGTGATTCTTCAAAGTGTTTGTGCTACAATTTCATTATTTCATGTGTGCTCTGTTACAAATCATCATTTTTTTAAAAAAAGAACTTTCTTTATCACTATGTTGGCATGTTTCAGAATCAGACCAGATCAGATCAGATTATCCTTTGCAAATCAGATTATCCTTTCTTTTGCCTTGGAATAATTGTCTTCTCAAAGGCCGTTTTTCACTAATGCTGAAGCAATCTATTTTAATTTCTGGCTATTTGTGGCTCTTCAAAAACAGACAGTTGAAGTAGACGTTTAAATTTCGGCCACTCCATGTCTCCAAAAAAAGGCAGCTTCAACTCTCACTATGATCTGCCAGAACTGTGTATAAACAAGGAGTTTCACTCGACTTAGATACATGCGACAATGAATCCTATCAAATCAAATGAAACCAAATCATATGATCGAGAGAGAGAGAAATTGTCACAAGGAAAATACACCCAGATGAAACCTTTGCAGCCTGCTACATCTGGCCAAATATCGTGATAGACGATTAAACAACTAACTGGTGGAGAGGGCTCCACAATTATTCCCATTCTATCAATGCATCAGCTCTGCACATCAGTGTAAAAAACAAGGAATTAGTATCTGTACCATCCTAGCTAGGGGTGTTGAGTCGATGATTCAACTCACCGTCATAATGATGCCACAGAATCACAGATGCCAATCTTCAACCAATTCGATTTGCTGCACGTGACAAGAAGAAACAGCTGAACACATTAGATACGGCAAAGGTAATGGGCCCTGTCCCCATTCCTGCAATAGGACTGAAGACTTGTGCTGCACAACAAGCCCTGTCCCTGGGGAAGCTGTTTCATTCCACATCCAACTCTGACATCTCCCTGGCAATGTGGAAAATTACTCAGCTATGTCCAGTCCGCTAAGAGGGGAATAATTACAATCTGACCAATTACAACCCCCTCAGTCTCATCACGATAGTCAAATTGGGAGTTATTTTTGATAGAGCTGTTAAGCAGCTCAGAAGTATCCTGCTCAGTGCGGTTTCCAATAGGTCCCCATGTGGAGATGGTGCTGTTTTGTTAAAGTCACTGGAATAATAATCCAGACCAGGCTAATGCTCTGACAGCTGGTGGAAGTTAAAAACAATTTATAAAATATCAAGATCTCAACTCTGGTGTCCGTAACAGTGACCTTGAAGTCAATGCCGATTGGAAACACCAATTTGCTTTTCCAAAGTAGTTTCAGGAAGTGAATCTCTCATGCTTTCCTGGTCTGGCGAAACGTGAGTCCAGACCCACAGACATGTGATAAACTCTTCAATGGTCTCTGAAACACGCTATTGTATCAAACTGTTCCGAAGTCTAAAAGGATAAATCCGGACAGAACACCCAGCCTCAGCCTTAGTATGGAAAAGGGAATGGGAAACACAGTCCTGTTGACCCTGCAGAGATCTCCTTCCTTACATCTGCGAACTTGTGACAACATTTACAAAGCTTTATCAATGACTGCACAGAAACATCGGGAATGGAATAGGCCATACAGCACATTGAGCCTGCCCCATTCTAGTTAATGTCTGAACATCTCCTCAATGCACTTTCCCCACACACTGTACAAATCCCTTTACGTGATTAACCTTCTGAAGCTATAACATAGGAACTGCGGTGGTCCCTTTGGTCTGTCGAGTTTGCTATCCAATTCAATATAATGATGGCTGACCCTTTATTTCTACACCATACTCGTGCTCTCTCCCCCATCCTTTCAGTGTCTAGACATCTTCATTAGTCTTTAGTGCCTTGACTTCCATAGCCTTATGAGAGAGAGAATTCCCAGGTTCGCCAGTCTCTGAGTGCAGACATTTATTCGTATCTAAATACAATGTGACCTGTCTGTACCTAATGCTGTGGCCTCTTGGTTTAGACGTCCCAGCCAGGGGTATAATCATCACTGCTTCCAATCAATCTAACCCTGTCAGTGTTTTATATATCTCACTGAGATCTCCACTGATTTCCTAAATCCCATGGAATACAGGCTCATTCAACCCAAACTCTGCTCCACAAAAAGTCTGTCATCCCAGAGATCAGTCTGTTCATCCTTCGCTGCACTCCCTCAATGTCACGTTTGTCAATACTGCACAATGTTTGAGTTGAAGTCTCACCAAGGGCCTGTGCACCTGTATTGAGACACCCTTACTCCTGGACTCAAGTCCCCCCTGAAATAAGGGTCAAAATCCCATTTATCTTCCTGACTGCTTTCTGCTCCTGCAATGTTGCTTTCAGTGACTGGTGTACAGGGAGATCCCAGATCCTTTTTAATGTTACAGCTCCCCACTTGGTGGGTCTGCGTAAACAGGTCAGTGTGCAAATGTATTCCAAATATTGGCTTCTGTTTTCAAAACTCACTACCCTGCATGGAACTCAGAAGTCTGTCCAAACAATAACAGAAGAAAAGTGCAGTTTCCTTCATAGATCGACATTTCTCAAAATTCCCTTTTCCAATGGTTGGCTGGTATTTACCAACAAAGTAGGCAACATCACATCTATCCACACTGCTCTTCATCTGCCACATATTTACTCATTCACTCCATTTGTTTCAATCACCTTGAAGTTTTTTTTCACATTCTCATCACGTTTCAAAATCCTAGTTCTGTCAGCAGACTTGGAAACTTTGCATTTGATTCCCTCAACGAGATGTTTGAGATGTATTATGAATATGCGATGCCTCATGAGCCTTCCAAACTGAAAACCATCCATTTATTCCTACTCATTGTTTCCTGTCAACAGTCCCATTTTAAGACCATGTTCATATATTACCCACTATCCCATGTGTTTTTAATTTGCACAAGAGGCTTGCGACTCTCTTAAAATCCTTGCTGAAAATCCAAGTTCAGTGCCTCTATTGTGTTTTCTGTAATTAATCTACCAGTCAGTTTCTCAAATATGTTTCCAATTTCATCAATGTGTGTTGATTTCTTCTATGCCCGTTATTTTCAGTTCCAACAATTTCTCCAAATTAGTTTATTTGTGTTTATTTTGATTCTACATCATTTTCTCCTCAGTCTCAGATTTTCTCCTATTGCTGGGAAGGCTTTGTTTATGTATTTTTCTGTGAAGGCAGAAGTGAAGTAGCTGTGTCATGTTTCTCTGTTCTCCATTCTCCATTCCCTGGTTTCAGACTGTAAGGAAGCTGAAACTTTGACTAAAAAGAACAGCTGTTGTCTATTCACCCTGTCCATGCCCCTTGTAATCTTAAACCTGAATTACTTATCCACTCAACTTTCTCTGCTCCAAAATAAATAACTCGAGCTTACCCAGCCTCTCTCCACAGCTCATATGTTTCATCCCAGGGAACATCCTAGTGAATCTCTTCTGCACCTCATTCAATACACTCACATCCTTCCTGTAATGTGGCTCCCAGAACTGCACACAATATTTCATTTGGCCTTACCAAAGTGCCATATAAAACTCGCATAATCTTTTGGTCAATGAATAAAGGCTTTATCTACAGTAATGCTGAAATCATCAATTATCATATCCAGTCACTTTCGGGGATATGTGGAGAAGCACACTCTGAGCTTCCTAGTGTGATGCCATTCTTTTAGTACTCCCCTGTCTGGTTCCTTCTTCCAAAGTGTATCACCTCATATTTATCACGTTTACATTCCATCTGCCATTGTCTGACCGTCTGACCATTCCATCTGTATCTTCCTGTAAGATAAGACCTTCCTTCTCACTGCCAACCACCTGGCCAATCTTTGTGTCAAACACAAACTTACTTATCACACTCCCCCTGCCTACTTCACACTCACATCACTTATGAATTCCACAAATAATAAGGGACACAGCACTGATCTCTGCGGTATACCAGGAGCGTTTGGGCTCCAGTCACACAAACAGCCTTCGACCATGAAGTCAAGTTGCGATGCAAATTGGCAAGTCACTACATGTTCCCTGATTGTTCTGCTCCACTTGATAAACGTGAAGAATATCTGGGGATTCTTCTTAATCTTGCTCTGCCAGCAGGCTTCCATGGCCCTGTGTTAGTCAGTCCCCTCCAAGGGAAGAATCTCCTCCTTATTACGGTCTTAAATGGCATATTCCTTATCCTGTCATCATTTGCCTTAAATATAGAGTAGACAGCTAGAGAAACATCCAATTTATTTTCACCTTATCACATGTATCATAGATTTTTGAAATTTCACTGCGATCACCACTCATGCTTTGAAACTGGAGAGGTTGCAAGACAACTCTCCCCATCAGAAAACCTAGCCATCACAGGAATTAATCTGAAGAATGTCCATTGCACGTCCTTTGTGATCAGTGTAATCTTTCTTAGAAGAGGTCACCAAGACTGCACTCAATAACTCAGGCACACTCTCACCAACACTCATTGCAATTGCTTCATGATGTCTTTACCTCCATATTTCGATTCCCTTAAACAAACTCCAACCTAACTTTAGCATTCCAATTACACGTGTTCCTTCAAATACCATTCACATTAATTGCATTTACGAACTCACTGTGTGAGTTATAGAGGTATAGAGATGTACAGCATGGAAACAGACTCTTCAGTACAATCCGTCCATGTCTAGCAGATATCCCAACCCAATCTAGTCCCACCTGCTCGCACCCGGCCCATATCCCTCCAACCCCTTCCTATTCATAGAAACATCGAAATGCCTTTTAAATGCTGCAATTGTACCAGCCTCCACCACATCCTCTGGCAGCTCATTCCATACACGTACCACCGTCTGTGAGAAAAAGTTGCCCCTTGGTCTCTTTTACATTTAGAGTTATTAGAGTGTGGAATCAAGTCCACACCGACCTGCCGAAGCACAACCCACCCAGACCCATCCGCCGACACTGAACACAACAGGCAATTTAGCACAGGCAATTCATCTAACCTGCACATTTTTGGATTGTGGGAGGAAACCCACGCAGACGTAGGGAGAATGTGCAAAAGCCACACAAAGAGCCCACACAGCCTGAGGCTGGAATTGAACCCGAGTCTCTGGCATTGTGAGGCAGCATTTCTTGCCACCGTGCCACCCAACGTCTTTCTCAGCCCACCCTCAACCTATGTCCTTTAGTTCTGGACTCCCCGACCCCAGGAAAAGACTTTATTCATTTATCCTCTCCATGCCCTGCATAATTTTGTACATCTCTATAAGGTCACCCCTCAGCCTCCAACGCTCAAGGGAAAACAGAGCCAGCCTGTACAGCCTCTCCCTATACCTCAAATCCTCCAACCCTGTCAACATCCTTGTAATTCTTTCCCGAAACATTTCACTTTTCACAACATATTTCTGGTAGGAAGGAGACCAGAATTCAACGTAATGTTCCAAGAGTGGCCTAACCAGTGTCCCGTACAGCCGCAACATGACCTCCCAACTCCAATACTCAATACTCTAACCAATAAAGGAAAACAAATCAAACACCACCTTCCCTATCCTATCTACCTGCGAGTCCACTTTCAAGGAGCCACGAACCTGCATTCCAAGGTATCTTTGTTCAGCAACACTCCCCAGGACCTTGCCACTAAGTGTATAAGTCCTGCTAAAATTTGCTTTCCCAAAAGGCAACACCTAGCATTTATCTGAATTAAACTCCATCTGCCACTTCTCAGCACATTGGCCCAACTGATCAAGATCCTGTTGTCCTCTGAGGTAACCTTCTTCGCTGTCCACTACACCTCCAATTTTGTTGTCATCTGCAAACTTACTAACGATACCTCTTACGCTTGCATCCAAATCATTTATGTAAATGACAAAAAACAGAGGACCAAGCACTGATCCTTGTGGTACTCCACTGGTCGCAAGGCTCCAGTCTGAAAAAACAACCCTCCATCTCCACCCTCTGTCTTCAACCTTTGAACCAGTTCTGTATCCAAATGGCTAGTTGTCCCTGTATTCCGTGAGATCTAAACTAGCTAACCAGTCTTCCATGAAGAATCTTGTCGAATGCGTTACTGAAGTCCATATAGATCACATGTACCGCTCTGCCCTCTTCGTTATTTCTTTAAAAAACTCAATCAAGATTGTGAGATATGATTTCCCAAGCACAAAGCCATGTTGACTATTCCTAATCAGTCCTTGTCTTTCCAAATGCATGTACATCCTGTCCTTCAGGATTCTCTTCAACAACTTGCCCACCACCGACCTCAGGCTCACTGGCCTATAGTTCCCTGGCTTGTCTGTACGACCCTTCTTAAACAGTTGCACCAAGTTTGCCAAACTCCAGTCTTCTGGCACCTCTCCTGTGACGATCAACCGTACAAATGTCTCAGCAAGAAGCCCAGCAATCACTTCTCTAGCTTCCCACAGAGTTCTAGGGTACACCTGTTCAGGTCCTGGGGAGTTATCCACCTTTACCCGTTTCAAGATATCCAGCACTTCCTCCTTTGTAATATGGACATTTTTCAAGTGTAACCATCAATTTCCTGACAGTCTATATCTTCCATATCAGTTTCCATATTTATATACTGATGCAAAATACTCACTTGGTATCTCCCCCATTTCCTGCAGCTCCACACAAGGGTTGCATTGTTGATCTTTGAGGGGCTCTATTCTCTCCCTAGTTATGATTTTGTTCCTTAGTGTATTTGTAAAAACCCTTTGGATTCTCCTTAATTCTACTTGCTAAAACTATCTCATGTCCCCTTTTAAGTATATTACCCTTAATATAAGTATAAGCTCTTAAGTATATTACTACCCTCACTCTCTCAGCAGAGCAGGTAAAGGCTGTTTGGCAGTGGCTGCTTGAAGACTCGGTGACGTTTGTTTAACGGTTTAAATTTGAAAGTTTTTTTTAAGAAAGTGCGGAGCAGACCCGGAAGCTGGTGTAGCGCAAGCTTACCTGGGTAGGTTGTTTTCCTATTAAGGCGCGCAGGAGATCAAGTATACCATTTTGGATACTTGTGGGGGCGACGACCTACCGGGGTAAGCAATGGGGTTCAGGCCTCTGGCACGGAGCCTATCCCCGTTGCTCAGAAGGGAAGGGAGGAGAAGAGCAGAGCAATAGTTAGTGGAGACTCGATAGTTCGGGGCACAGATAGGCGGTTTTGTGGGGGCGAGAGAGACTCACGTTTGGTATGTTGCCTCCCAGGTGCAAGGGTACGTGATGTCTCTGATCGTGTTTTCCGGATCCTTAAGGGGGCGGGAGAGCAGTCAGAAGTCGTGGTCCACATTGGCACCAAGGACATAGGTAGGAAGAGGGATGAGGATGTTAGGCAGGCTTTCAGGGAGCTAGGTTGGAAGCTCAGTTAGAACAAACAGAGTTGTTGTCTCCGGTTTGTTACCCGTGCCACGTGATAGAGAGTCGAGGAATAGGGAGAGAGAGCAGTTAAATGCGTGGCTACAGGGATGATGCAGGAGGGTGGGATTCCAGTTTCTGGAAAACTGGGGTTCTTTCTGGGGAAGGTGGGACCTCTATAAACAGGATGGTCTACACCTGAACCTGAGGGGCACCAGTATCCTTGGGGGGAGGTTTGCTAGTGCTCTTTCGGGGGTTTAAACTAACTCTGCAGGGGCATAAGAACCTAGACTGTAGCTTTAGGATGCAGGACCTGGAGTGTAGGGAGGTTAGGAACATGGCTTCAATCTCGAAGGAGGGTGCCTGTAAACAGGAAGGTGACTTGAAGTGTGTATACTTCAATGCGAGAAGTATACGAAATAAGGTAGGTGAACTTGCAGCGTGGGTTGGTACCTGGGATTTCGATTTTGTGGCTATTACAGAGACATGGGTAGAACAGGGACAGGATTGGTCGTTGCAGGTTCCAGGGTTTTAATATTTTAGGAGGGTCAGAGGTAGGGGTAAAAGAGGGGGAGGTGTGGCATTGCATGTCAAAGATAGTATGACAGCATTCGAAAGGGCGATGGATGAAGACTCGCCATCTGAGGTAGTTTGGGCTGAGCTTAGAAATAGGAAAGGTGAGGGCACCCTGTTAGGAGTTTTCTACAGGCCTCCTTATAGTCCTAGAGACGTAGAAGAAAGGATTGAGAGGATGATTCAGGAGAAGAGTGAAAGTAATAGGGTGGTTGTTATGGGGGACGTTAACTTTCCAGATATTGACTGCGAAAGCTATAGATCGAGTTCATTAGATGGGTCGGTGTTTGTCCGATGTGTGCAGGAGGGTTTCCTGACACAATATGTAGGCAGGCCAACAAGAGCTGAGGCCATACTGGATTTGGTTCTGGTAACGAACCAGGCCAGGTGTTAGAATTGGAGGTAGGTGAGCACTTTGGGGACAGTGACCACAGTTCGGTGACTTTTACTCTAGTGATGGAGAGGGATAAGTGTGCACTACAGGGCAAAAGTTATAGCTGGGGGCAGGCAAATTATGATGCGATGAGGCATGACTTAGGATGCGTGGCTTGGAAAAGTAGGCTTCAAGGGAAGGGTGCAATCGATATGTGGAATTTGTTCAAGGAGCAACTATTGAGTAACCTTGATAAGTATGTACCTGTCAGGCAGGCAGGAAAGGGTCGTGTGAGGGAGCCGTGGTTTAATAAGGAATTGGAATCCCTTGTTAAAGGGAAGAGGGCGGCCTATGTAAAGATGAGTCGTGAAGGTTCAGTTGGGGTGATTGAGAGTTATAAGGTAGCCAGGAAGGATCTAAAGAGAGAGCTAAGAGCAGCAAGGATGGGGCATGAAAAGTCCTTGTTTGGTAGGATTAAGGAAAACCCAAAGGCTTTCTATAGGCATGTCAGGAATAAATGAATGACTAGGGTAGGAATAGGTCCAGTCAAGGATAATAGTGGGAAGTTGCTTGTGGAGGCTGAAGAAATTGGGGAGCACTGAATGAATACTTCTCGTCAGTGTTCATTTAGGAACAAGACATTGATGTTGATGTGAATATTGAGTCACAATTAATTAAATGGATGGCTTTTTGATCTGTAGGGAAGAGGTGTTGGAAATTCTGGAAAGGGTGAATATAGATAAGTCTCTGGGCCTGATGGCATTTATCCTAGGATTCTCTGGGACGCAAGGGAGGAGATTGCAGAGCCATTGGCCTTGATTTTTATGTCCTCGTTGTCTACAGGAATAGTGCCAGAAGACTGGAGGATAGCAAATGTGGTTTCCTTGTTCAGGAAGGGGAGTTGGGATAACCCTAGTAACTATAGGCCGGGGAGTCTTACTTCTGTTGTGGACAAAGTCTTAGAGAATTGTAAGGGATAGGAATTATGATCATCTGGATAGGAATAATGTGATCAAGAATCGTCAGTATGGTTTTGTGAAGGGCAGGTCGTGCCTCACAAACCTTATTGAAATCTTTGAGAACGTGACTAAGGAGGTGGACAAGAGTAAAGCGGTAGATGTGGTGTATATGGATTTTAGTACGGCGTTTGATAAGGTTAACCATGGTAGGGCTACTGCAAAACATACGGAGGTATGGCAGAGTGAGAGTTGGAGGTTTGGATTAGGAATTAGCTGGCTGGAAGAAGATATGATAGTAGTTGATGGTAAAGGTTCATCTTGATGTGCAGTTACCAGCGGTGTTCCACAAGGATCTGTTTTGGGACCATTGCTGTTTGTCATTTTTATAAATGACCTGGAGGATGGGCTAGAAGGTTGGGTGAGCAAGTTTGCGGATGATACGGAAGTCGGTGAAGTTGTTGACAGTGAGGAAGGATGTGGCAGGTTACAGCGGGATGTAGATAAGCTGCAGAGCTGGGCAGAAAGGTGGCAAATGGAGTTCAATGTAGGTAAGTGTGAAGTGATTCACTTTGTTAAGAGTAAAAAGAAGATGGAGTACTGGGCTAATGGTCGGATAATTGGTAGTGTGGATGAGCAGAGGGATCTTGGTGTCCATGTACACAGATCTCTGAAAGTTGCCACCCAGGTAAATAGTGCTGTGAAGAAGGCATATGGCGTACTGGCTTTTATTGGTAAAGGAATTGAGTTGTGGAGTCCTGAGGTCATGTTGCATTTGCATAAGACTCTGGTGCGGCCACATCTGGAGTATTGTGTGCAGTTTTGGTCGCCATATTATTAGAAGGATGTGGAGGCACTGAAACGCGTGCAAAGGAGGTTTGCTAGGATGTTGCCTGGTATGGTAGGAAGATCGTAGGAGGAAAGGCTGAGGCACTTGGGGCTGTTTTCATTGGAGAAAAGAAGGTTTAGGGGTGACTTGATGGAGGTGTACAAGACGATTAGCGGTTTAGATAGGGTTGACCATGAGAACCTTTTCCCACGTATGAAGTCAGATATTACGAGGGGGCATAGCTTTAAATTAAGGGGTGGTAGGTATAGGACTGATGTTAGGGGTAGATTCTTTACTCAGCGAGTCGAGAGTTCAAGGAATGCCCTGCCAGTAAAAGTGATGGACTCTCCATCTTTATGGGCGTTTAAACGGGCATTGGATAGGCAAATGGAGGAAAGTGGGCTACTGTAGGTTAGGTGGGCTTGGATCGGAGCAACATCGAGGGCCGAAGGGCCTGTACTGCGCTGTTTTTTCTATGTTCTATGTACTGCCTTTATACTCTTCGAAGGATTCGCTCGATCTACCCTGTCTATACCAGGCATAAGCTTCTTTTTTTTTATAAGGCAAACCCTTTAGTTAGCCAGCATTCCATATACCTACCAGCCTTTCCTTTCATCCTAACAGGAATATAGTTTCTCTGGATTTTTGTTATCTCATTTTTAAGGCTTCCCATTTTCCAGCCGTCCATTTATCTGTGAACATCTGCCCCCAATCAGGTTTCGAAATTTCTTGCCAAATACCGTCAAAATTGGCCTTTCTCCAATTTAGAACTTCAACTTTTATATCTGGTCTATCCTTTTCCATAATTATTTTAAATCTAATAAATTTATGGTAGCTGGCCCAAAAGTTCATCTCCACTAACACCTTAGTCACCTGCCCTGCCTTGTTTCCCTAGAATGGGTCAAGTTTTGCACCTTCTCTATTAGGTTCATCCACATACTGAATCAGAAAATTTTCTTGTGCACACTTAATAAATTCCTCTCCATCTATAAGTCTATGTTTGGAAAGTTAAAATCTCCTTCCTTCTTACTTTCTTACAGACACCTGAGATCTCTTGACAAGTTTGTTTCTCAATTTCCCTCTGACTATTAGGGAGTTTATAATACAACCCCAATAAGGTGATCAACCGTTCTTATTTCTCAGTTCTACCCAAATACCTTCCCTGGATGAATTTCCAGGAATTTCCTCCCTCAGTCCGGCTATAATGCTATCCATTATCAAAAACACTGCTCCTCCTCCTGTCCTACCTCCCTTTCTATCTTTCCTGTAACATTTGTATCCTGGAGCATTTAGCTGCCAGTCCTGCCCATCCCTGAGTCATGTTTGTGTAATTGCTATGATATCCCAGTCCCATCTTCCTAACCATGCCCTGAGTTCATCTGACTTCCCTGTTAGGACCCTTTGCATTGAAATAAATGCAGTTTACTCTATTAGTCCTACTTTGTCCCTGCTTGCCCTGAGTGTTTGACCCGTTTCTGTTCTCAATTGTACCAATCTCAGATTGATCTATTTCCTCACTATCTCCCTGCCCCCAGCCGCGCCCCCCTTTACTAGTTTCAATCTAGTACAGGACTTTGGTTAGGCCACATTTGGAGTACTGTGTGCAGTTCTGGTCGCCTCACTTTAGGAAAGATGTGGAAGCTTTGGAGAGGGTGCAGAGAAGATTTACCAGGATGTTGCCTGGAATGGAGAATAGGTCGTACGAGGACAGGTTGAGAGTTCTCGGCCTTTTCTCGTTGGAACGGCGAAGGATGAGGGGTGACTTGATAGAGGTTTATAAGATGATCAGAGGAATAGATAGAGTAGACAGTCAGAAACTTTTTCCCCGGGTACAACAGAGTATTACAAGGGGACATAAATTTAAGGTGAAGTGTGGAATGTATAGGGGAAATGTCAGGGGTGGGTTCTTTACCCAGAGAGTGGTGGGGGCATGGAATGCGCTGCCCGTGGCAGTGGTAGAGTCAGAATCATTGACGACCTTTAAACGGCAATTGGATAGATACATGGATGGGTGCTTAATCTAGGATAGATGTTCGGCACAACATCGTGGGCCGAAGGGCCTGTTCTGTGCTGTATTATTCTATGTTCTCTATGTTCTAATCCTCCCGAGCAGCTCTAGCTAATCTCCCAGCCAGTATATTCGTCCCCTTCCTGTTGAGGTGCAATCCGTCCTTCTGGTACAGCTTCCTTCTACCCCAAAAGACATTCCAGTGATCCAAAAATGTGAATAATTCTCCATTACACCAGCTCCACAGCCATGCATTCATCTGCTCTATCCCTCTATTCCTGCCCTCAGTAGCTCATAGCGCCGGGAGTAATTCAGATATTACTACTCTCGAGTGCCTTTTTAAATTTCTGCCTACACCCTGCAATCTCCGTCCATAATCTCAAACTTTTCCCTTTATGTCGTTAGTTCCAAATTTGACAATGACCTCTTGCTGGACATTCTCCCCCATGAGAACATTCTGCACCCTTTCTGAGACATCCTTAATCCTGGCACCAAGGAAGCAACACACCATTGTGGTTATCCCTCTGCTGGCTACAGAACCGTCTGTCTGTACCTCAGACTAGCGAGTCCCCTAACACAATTAACCTCATGGAATCCGACGTATCCCTTGTTGCATTAGAGACTGACTCCATACTAGAAACTTGCATGTTTCGTGCTACGTTCCACTGTGAATCCATCACCCGCTACATTTTCCAAAACAGCATATTTGTTTGAAATGGGGACAGCCCCAGAAGACTCCTGCACTAGCTGCTTAACTCTCTTGCCTTTCTTGGAGTTAACACATCTATGTAACTGCATCTGAGACTTTCCCCCCTTTCAATAACTGCCATCTGTCTCATACTGTTTCTGTTACCAATTCTTCATTGTCTTAAACTGTCTCTCTAACCGATCCATTCGATCTGATAGCATTCGCAACCAGAAGCATTTATTGCAGATATAATCCGCAGTAATCCTTAAATCCTCAAACTCACACATCTGACAAGAAGCGCATATGATTCTACTAAGGCCATTTGTGCTCCTTCACAATCTACAGATCCAGAAAAAGAAAACTGTCTTATTCCTCTACAAAACACTGCCCAATGTTAAATTATTATTTATGGCGTATATTTTAAAATTAATCAAGAGTCATATCTCAAACACATATAATTAAGAAAGAACCCACTCTACGCATTTCTGCAGACTTTCTGTAGGACATAGTTAAAACAAATCACTATCTGGCTGGGAACTTCGCCCAAACAGTTCATCCAAACCAATTGTAAATTTCACTGTTTATTAATTTTCCTGGAGGCACTCTGATATCCAGCAATACATGAATTCAAACAGCAAAGGCAGTAACTGTGCAGATATGCTGACCTGTCAGTTTCTTCCCCTCACAATGTGCTTCCTTTGTCTGTTCTTTTCCCTCTTAAAACTGCTGTTGCTTTGATTTTTTTCCCCATTGTTCCAAAACAATGCAACAGCCTACAAAACAATAAGTGCTGCTTCTGGAATTGGAGGAAATCACTTTCAACACCTAAAATACTTCAAAAAAGGATCATCTGTTACAGCCAGAAATTTTTCCCGCCCAGATTTCTGACAATCCAAATGCACTACTCCCACTGGTTTTTGTGGCCTATGCTACAAGAAACAATTTCAAATAATTCCGAAGTTTGTCATGCATGTTTCTCTGTCAGAAATGTATTGTGATTCTCTGCAATTTTGCTGTTCACTTCTAAGTACCCAATATCACATCTTATATAATGGATTCCAACTCTTTCCCTACAGATGTCAAATTGATTTGTTTGCAGTCCTCCACATTATGTCTTCTTCTGTGCACATAGATGGATTATGTTTACTACCTTTCAGTTATCTACAATGGTTATGGCCTTTGCAGGATCTGCAAGAAAATAAAACACAGTCACTGACAGTTCAATTAATATGCTGTTTTATTTTTGACATTTTTATAGGAAGTATATCTGGCCCATCAGATTTAGCAATGATCAATCTAGCTCAATTTTCAAGTCCTACCTCGTTGCTGATATGAATTGACTTTATGTCTTTAGTTCCACAAGTCCCATGTGATCACTTGCTTTACACGGAGATTTCCTGGCGCTTTCTCCATGAAGACAGATTCAAAGTAGCTGTTTAGTTTCTCTGCTATTTTCTTATCCCTAAGACTATATGCAGTTATAAAAGACAACGACATGGTGCCTAAGAGACAATAGGGTCTGCAAATGTTTGATAATTCCGTGTAGGTAATGCATGGCAGTGGAAAAGGCACAGTAAGCCAGACAACATCCGAGGAGCAAGAGAGTCAACGTTTTAGAAAGAACCTTTCTTCAGGACTGGGGAGGGAGAGGAGGCTAAGAGAAACGGGATGATGGGTCGAGGCTGGGGAAAAGATAGGTGATAGGTGAGTGAAGGTAGGCGGTGATAGTGATAGATCGGTCGGGAGTGTGGAGCAAATGGGGGGAAAGAAGATGGGCATTACGTCTCCTCAGAAGAGCAGATGGGAGTCCGGGGGTTGGATCTGCGATCTGGTCAGGGGAGATTTGTAAATCACGGAATCCAATGTTCATGCCGTGATTTTGCTGGCTTCCGAGGCAGAAGATGAGGTGTTACTGGTAACACCCTGGTAAATATCTTCTGAACCCTCTGCAGCTGCATAATCTCCTTACTATATACATTTCTGTTATAGGATCAGAAGATGCTTTATCAATGCCCTGCAGAATCTCAGCATGACTTCCCAACTTCTAACCTCTAAGGTCTGAGCAATGAAGTAACCTTAAACACCCTTTTCCACAAACTTCAAAGAATTATACCTGCGCCCGTGGGTCCCTCTTTTCTATATAACCACCAAAGACAGCATTCGTCGTGTAACCACTCCCCTTGTTTGTTTTAGCAAAATGCAGTAACTCACATGTGTCCATGTTAAAATCCACCTGCCACACCACAGCCCAGTGAATGATATTACTGCCCCCTCACATTCCCGCTTTGGATTAAAACGATAATCCCCTCTGCAGAAGGCCTACAGACACCAGCATTGAGTTTCCCAAAGACCCAGATCTTGGTTTGCCTTGTGCAAGCAGAGGGAGCAGTAAGCAAAAGCTGGAAAGGAAACAGTTGCCTTATGTCAATGAATTATTTTAGGAAGAGGGAATCCAAATGTTAGAGATTTGAAATAGTGACAGGTGTTTTGGGATCAGGATTGGTATCTACTCGAGATACTTCATAGTGCAACGCGTGTTGCAGGATTTCTTCCCCTAATGTAGGAGACTACTGATAATAGCCATTAAAACCAAGCAATTAAAGATCTTCATTGTTTATCTCAATGGCACAGCAAATGCACTCAACATCCTATAGTTAAGGCGATAAACTTGTACCTTTTTCAATGAGAAATGTCCCCTGTAAATTTTGGTAATGTTAACCAGAATTTAATTGATCCATACACTTAAAATATGAGCCAAAATGTGGGCATGGTTTAGGCCTTGTTTAATGGATGGTGCCCACGTTTACATAGAACATAGAACATAGAAAGATACAGCGCAGTACAGGCCCTTCGGCCCTCGATGTTGCGCCGACCGAATCCTACCTAACCTACACTAGCCCAATAACTTCCAAATGCCTATCCAATGCCCGCTTAAATGACCATAAAGAAGGAGAGTTCACCACTGCTACTGGCAGGGCATTCCATGAACTCACAACCCGCTGTGTAAAGAATCTACCCCTAACATCTGTCCTATACCTACCACCCCTTAATTTAAAGCTGTGTCCCCTAGTAACACCTGACTCCATTAGCGGTAAAAGGTTCTCAGTGTCGACCCTATCTAAACCCCTAATCATCTTATACACCTCTATCAAATCTCCCCTAAACCTTCTCTTCTCCAATGAGAACAGCCCCAAGTGCCTCAGCCTTTCCTCATAAGATTGTCCTACCATTCCAGGCAACATCCTGGTAAACCTCCTCTGCACTCGTTCCAATGCCTCCACATCCTTCCTATAGTATGGCTACCAAAACTGCACACAATACTACAGATGAGGCCGCACCAGAGTCTTATACAGTTGCAACATGACCTCAGGACTCCGGAACTCAATTCCTCTACCAATAAAGCCCAGTACACCATATGCCTTCCTCACAGCACTATTTACCTGGGTGGCAACTTTCAGAGATCTGTGTACATGGACACCAAGATCCCTCTGCTCATCCACACTACCAAGTAGCCTACCATTAGCCCAGTAATCCATCTTCTTGTTACTCCTACCAAAGTGAATGACTTCACACTTAGCTACATTGAATTCCATTTGCCACATTTCTGCCCAGCTCTGCAACTTATCTATATCCCGCTGTAACCTACCACTTCCTTCCTCACTATCCACAACTCCACCGACTTTTGTGTCATCCGCGAACTTGCTTACCCAGCTTTCAAGCCCTTCCTCTAGATCATTTATAAAGATAACAAAAAGCAATGGTCCCAAAACAGATCCTTGTGGTACACCGCTAGTAACTGCACTCCAAGATGAACATAGTCCATCAACTACTACCCTCTGTCTCCTTCCAGCTAGCCAATTCCTAATCCAAACCTCTAATGTATCCTCAATGCCATACCTCCGTAGTTTTAGCATTAGCCTACCATGGGGAACCTTATCGAACGCCTTACTAAAATCCATATACACAACATCTACTGCTTTACCCTCGTCCACTTCCTTAGTCACCTTCTCAAAGAACTCAATAAGGTTTGTGAGGCACGACCTGCCCTTCACAAAACCATGCTGGCTATCCTTGATCACGTTATTCCTATCTAGATGTTCATAAATCTTATCCCTTACCATTCTCTCTAAGACTTTGCCCACCACTGAAGTCAGACTCACTGGCCTATAGTTACTAGGGCTATCCCTACTCCCTTTCTTGAACAAGGGGACCACATTCGCTATCCTCCAGTCCTCTGGTACTATTCCCGTTGACAATGACGACATAAAAATCCAGGCTAATGGCTCTGCTATCTCCTCCCTAGCTTCCCATAGGATCCTAGGGTAAATGCCATCAGGCCCAGGAGACTTATCTATTTTCATCCTCTCCAATATTCCCAGAACCTCTTCCCTGCATATTTCCAGGCAATCCATTCTAATCATTTGTGACTCCATATTCACATCAGCAACAGTGTCCTGTTCCTGAGTGAATACTGATGAAAAGTATTGATTTAGTGTCTCTCCAATCTCCTCCGCCTCCACACACCACTTCCCACTACTATCCTTGACTGGACCAATACCTACCCTAGTCATCCTTTTATTCCTGACATACCTATAGAAAGCCTTTGGGTTTTCCCTAATCCTACCAGCTAAAGACTTTTCATGTCCCCTTCTCGCTTCTCTTAGCTCTCTCTTTAGATCCTTCCTGGCTACCTTATAACTCTCTATCGCGCCAACTGAACCTTCACGCCTCATCTTTACATATGCCGCCTTCTTCCCTTTCACAAGGGATTCCAATTCCTTACTAAACCACGGCTGCCTCACAAGGCCCTTTACACCATGCCTGACTCGTACATACTTATCGAGGACACGTAGTAGCTGCTCCTTGAACAATCCCCACATCTCATTAGTGTTCTTCTCTTGAAGCCTGTTTTTCCAATCCACACATCCTAAGTCATGCCTCACTGCATCATAATTTCCCTGCCCCCAGCTATAACTCTTGCCCTGCGGCGCACACTTATCCCTCTCCATCACTAAAGTAAAAGTCACCGAGTTGTGGTCACTGTCCCCGAAGTGCTCACCTACCTCCAAGTCTAACACCTGGCCTGGTTCATTACCTAGAACCAAATCCAGTATAGCCTCACCTCTTGTTGGCCTGTCTACATATTGTGTCAGGAAACCCTCCTGTACACATTGGACAAACACCGACCCATCTAATGAACTCGAGCTATAGCTCTTCCAGTCGATATCTGGGAAGTTAAAGTCCCCCATAACAACCACCCTGCTACCTTCACTCTTTTCCTGAATCATCCTCGCAATATTATCCTCTACTTCTCTAGGACTATTAGGAGGCCTTTAGAAAACACCTAACAGGGTGACCTCACCTTTCCTATTTCTAACCTCAGCCCAAACTACCTCAGATGGCAAGTCCTCTTCCATCGTCCATTCCACTGCTGTAATACTATCTTTGACAAGTAATGCCACACCTCCCCCTTTTTTACCCCCATGTCTGATCCTACTAAAACATTTAAACCCTGGAACCTGCAACAGCCATTCTTGTCCCTGTTCTACCCACGTCTCTGTAATGGCCACAACATCGAAGTCCCAGGTACCAACCCACGCTGCAAGTTCACCTACCTTATTTCTTATACTTCTGGCATTGAAGTATACACACTTCAATCCACCCTTCTGTTTAGAGGCACCCTCCTTCGAGATCGCTGCATTATTCATAACCTCCCTACACTCAAAGTCCTGTACCCTAAAGCTACAGTCCAGGTTCCCATGCCCCGGCGGAGTTAGTTTAAACCCTCTGAGTTAGTTTCTGAGGCGGAACTCTGGAGTCAATTCCAGTCCATGTTAGGCTGGTAGTGCCCCTATCACTGGAGAAGGTGGTGTGTATTCATGTCCTGTGCAGGTGTGTCACAGCATGTTACAACAGGCTGATGAATAAACACACAGAAGCACCATCTTGCAGCTTTAGTGGCTAATGCTGAATGATGGTAGGTCCCCATCATTGGGCCGAAAATTCCAGTTTTATAGCCCACAGAGCTGTTTCATAATATGTCTGAACAAATTGATTAAACTCTTTTTAGAATCGTGCCTTGATGGAGAAGGAAGAGGTATAATTACTGAATCTGAGAATTTAGGCGCAGGATGACTGGGAGCACAGCCATTGGTGTTGATTGGAGTCACATTTGCTCTTTCTATAAGTTTATAAAATGATGAAGGGCATGGATAGGGAGAGTGGTCAAGGGACACCTGAGGTACGTCTGGAAATACAGAGTAGAGGTCCTTACTCATTTTGTGTTTGGAAAGCTGTAACTAGTTGAATTTTTCAGGGATCTGTGTGATGTCATCAACAAATTACAATCCATACCAATCAATTGGGATGAAAGGGGTGGAGCTCAGTTTTCTCCCGCACCAGGATAGTCATTCAATAAGATGTCAAATGGAGACAGAGTGTCTGCAATGGCATACAGACAGGGGGATGGGACAATGGACACAGACAGGGGGAGGGCAGAGCGTCTGCAATGGGATAGAGACGGGGAAGGACGGAGCATCTGCAATGGGATAGTGACGGGGGAAGGGCAGAACATCTGCAGTGGGATAGAGACAGGGCAACGGCGTAGCCTCTGCAATGGAATGCAGATAGGGGGAGAGTTGGGGCGGCTGCAATGGGATACAGATGGGGGTGAGGAGAGCGTTTGCTTTGAGATACAGAGAGGGGAGAGCACAGTGTCTGCAATGGGATACATACAGAGGGAGTGCAGAACGTCTGCAATGTGACACAGACTGGGGGAGGTCAGAGCATCAAGCAATGGCATACAGACAGAGGACAGTTGTGAGCAAACTTTCACCAGAAAAAAAAACAGTACTTTATATATATATGTGTGTGTGTGTGTGTGTGTGTGTGTGTTCCACAGTATTTTTCAAAGGGAAATATCAATGTACATGTTTGCAAATCCTCTCGTCATTCTTGTTTCCATCGTAGTTTGAGGAATTTTGCCTTTGTCATAAACGTGTGGTTTAACAGATTAAAGAAATCCATCTGACTTGTTCCTAACACTGACCCTGACACACTCTGAGAACTAAATCCTTGGCCACATCACCATGCTAGTTATGTTTTTTTGTGGAACAGTGGGACGAGAAAAGGGAACCGCAATCCAAAAGCACATGAAATTATAGACTCAGTGAGCCTAACGTCAGTGTAGAGGAGTTTGATGGTGGGGAATCTGAGGAATTTGACTTCCATCCATTCAGAAAGACAAGGACTAATTAGGGATAGACAACATGGCTTTGTGTGCTGGAAATCATGTCGCATTGATGTGTTTGAATAATGTGAAGAGGTGACAAAAAAGACTGAGGAAGGCACTGTCGTATATATTGCTTACACAGACTTCAGCAAGGTGTTTAAGAAGGTTCCCCATGGTAGACAGGTTATTAAGGTCAGGTCACACAGGAAAGCTAACCAGTTGGATACAAAATTGTCCTGAAAGTAACTGATTGTTCCCCAGACTGGAGTCCTGTCGCCAGCGGTGTGCTGAAAGAATCAGTGCTAAGCTCATTGCTTTTCATCATGGATATAAACGACTTGGATGGGGATAGCGGAGGCATGTTTAGTAAGTTTACAGATAACATAAAAATCATGGTTCAGTAGACAGTGAAGAAGATTATTTCAGAGTACAACGACACCGTTGACCATCAAAATGCCAAGGACTGGCAGATAAAGTTTAATTTAGTTATTTGTGAGGTTTTGCATTTTGGTAAGTTAAGACCATAAGACCGTAAGACGTAGGAGTGGAAGTAAGGCCATTCGGCCCATTGAGTCCACTCCGCCATTCAATCATAGCCGATGGGCATTTCAACTCCACTTACCAGCATTCTCCCCGTAGCCCTTAATTCCTTGTGACATCAAGAATTTATCAATCTCTGCCATGAAGACATTTAACATCCCAGCCTCCGCTAAACGCTGTGGCAATGAATTCCACAAGCCCACCTGGCTGAAGAAATATCTCCGCATTTCTGTTCTGAATTGACCCTCTCTAATTCTAAGGCTGTGTCCACGGATCCCAGTCTCCTCGCCTAATGGAAACAATTTCCTAGGGTCCACCCTTTCCAAGCCATGTATTATCTTGTAAGTTTCTATTAAATCTCCCCTTAATCTTCTAAACTCCAATGAATACAATCCCAGGATCATCAGCCGTTCCTCGTATGTTAGACCAACCGTTCCAGGGATCATCCGTGTGAATGTCCGCTGGATATGCTCCAGTGCCAGTATGTCCTTCCTGAGGTGTGGGGACCAAACCTGGACACAGTACTCCAAATGGGACCTAACCAGAGCTTTATAAAGTCTCAGTAGCACAACGGTGCTTTTATATTCCAACCCTCTTGAGATAAATGACAACATTGCATTCGCTTTCTTAATCATGGACTCAACCTGCATGTTTACGTTTAGAGATTCCTCGACTAGCACTCCCAGATCCATTTGTACTTTAGCTTTACGAATTCTCTCACCATTTAGAAAGTAGTCTATGCTTTTATTCTTTTTTCCAATGTGCAAGACCTTGCATTTGCTCACGTTGAATTCCATCAACCATTTCCTTGACCGCTCTCCCAAATTGTCTAGATCCTTCAACAGCCTCCCCACTTCCTCAGTACTACCTGCCTGTCCACCGAACTTTGTATCATCGGCAAACATTGCTAGAATGCCCCCAGTCTCTTCATCCAGATCATTAATATATATTTCAAACAGCTTCAGCCCCAACACTGAACCCTGTGAGACACCGCTTGTCACCGGCTGCCATTCCAAAAAAGAACCTTTTATCCCAACTCACTGCCTTCTGTCAGACAGCCAATCCTCCATCCATACCAGTAGTTCACCTCGAAAACCATGGGCCCTCACCTTGCTCAGCAGCCTCCCATGTGGCACCTTATCAAAGGTCTTTTAGAAGTCTAGATATACCACATCCACTGGGTTTCCCTGGCCTAACCTACTTTACACCTCTTCAAAGAATTCCAGCAGGTTTGTCAGATACGACCTCCCATTACTAAATCCACTTTGACTTGTTCTAATCAGAGTCTGCTCTTCCAAGAATTTAGAAACTTCATCCTTCATGATGGATTCTAGAGTTTTACCAACAACCAAGGTTAGGCTAATTGGCCTATAATTTTCCATCTTTTGTCTTGATCCTTTCATGAACAAGGGGGTTACAACAGCGATCTTCCAATCATCCGGGACTTTCCATGACTCCAGTGACTCCTGAAAGATCACAACCAATGCCTTCACTATTTCCTCAGCCACCTCTCTCTAGGATGTATCCCATAGGGGCCAGGAGATTTATCAATTTTAAGACCTTTTAGCTTTTCTAGCACTTTCTCTTTTGTAATACCAACCATACTCAACTCAGCCCCCGACTCCATTTAATTGTTGGGAAATTACTCGTGTGTTCCACTGTGAAGACTGACGCAAAGTACTTAATAAGTTCTCCTGCTATCTCCTTACCTCCCATCACTAGGCTTCCAGCATCAGTTTGAAGTGGCCCAATATCTCCTTTTGCCTGTTGTTTGTTTCTTATGTATTGAAAGAAACTTTTACTATCATTTCTAATATTATTGGCTAGTCTACCTTCATAATTGATCCTCTCCTTCCTGAGTTAGTTAAAGCAGGGTCGTGCTCTGGGGAATGTGGCTGAACAAAGTGATCTACGGATGCAGGTTCATATTTCCTTGAAAGTTTAGCTGCAGGCAGACAGGGTGGTGAATAATGCAGTTGGCATGCTTGCCTGAATCGGTCAGAACATTTAGTATAAAAGTTGGGGTGGCATGTTGCGCTTGCACAGGGACGCTTGTGAGGCCTCATTCAGAATATTGCGTTCAATTTGGTTGGCTTGCTGAAGGATTGATGTTGTTAAGCTTGAGAGGGTGCAGAAAAGGTTTATAATGTTTCTCTGGAACCTGAAGGTTTCATCGACAGGGAGAGGATGAACAGGTTGAGGCTTTTTCCTCTGGACTGTCGGGTGCTGAGGGGTAACATGAAAGTGGGTTATAAAATCATAAGAGGTATGGATAGCCTGAATGTCCAAGGTCTTTTCCCCAGGGCTGGGCAGCCCACAAGTAGAGTCATAGGTTGAAGGTGACGGGGGAAAGATTTAGAAGGGACCTTAGGGGTAACTTTTTTTTATGCAGAGGGTGGTGCATGTACGGAAATTTCTGTCAGAGAAAATGATGGAAGCGGGTACAATTATATGTTTAAATGTATCTGGACAGGTATATCAATAGGAATGGTTCAGAGCGATATGAGCTAAATGCTGGCAAGTGGGACTAGATCAGATTGTGATATCTGTTCAGCACGGCCGAGCTAGAATAATGGATCTTTTTCCACGCTGTATGAATCTCTAATTGAATAAGAGGGATGAGGAAAAATTCCAAAAAGGGCCTTTCAAGTGAAAATTCTCTTCCCCAGAAGTTTGTGGTGCCTCTCTGATTACAGGAATTCAAAGCTGAGTTACTTAAATATTTGACAGAGAAGTGAGTCACGGATAATGGGATTCAGACAGTAATATGGGGCTGACAACACAACCTGATCAGCCACAATCTGATGTGCCCAGTCGAAATAGTTTGAAGTACCACATGACCCACCCCTGCTCCTCAGTCCCATGTTTCTGTGTTCCATTCAGACCCTAAAACCTGCTAGACAGGAGCAGTTGGAGACCACTTGCTGCTATAAACTGGTGCCAGAAACAGAGGCTACCATTCAGTCCCTTAATGCTGTCACATACAGTTTGGGGTTATTGGGAAAATGTAATTGGAAATCCCAGGATGATTATGGAAAGAACCCTCATCTCTCCTTACAGACCTGCCCCTCTCTGCAACTTGTGTGTCATTTGTGTGGCACAGTGGTTAGCACTGCTGCCTCACAGCACCAGAGACCCGGGTTCAGTTCCCGACTCAGGCGACTGACTGTGTGGAGTTTGCACATTCTCCCCGTGTCTGCGTGTGTTTCCTCCCACCGTCCAAAGATGTGCAGGTCAGGTGAATTGGTCATGCTAAATTGCCCGTAGTGTTGGGTAAAGGTGCAAATATGGGGAATGGGTGGATTGCGCTTCGCTGTGTCAGTGTGGACTTGTTGGGCCGAAGGGCCTGTTTCCACACTGTAAGTCGTCTAATCTAATCTTATTGGTCATGTTGCAGACCCAGATTCGTTGTGAATACAACCCCCATACCTCACCCAGAGATGGCTCACAAAAGTCTCTGGTCTCCCAGGCCACAACATTCAAGCAGAGCTTCCAAGAAAATACCACCCTCTAACTTTCCAATAACAGAATGTGAGAACATCAGAAACAAGTGCATATTGTTCAGCGCCCAAGCCTGCCTTGCCCTCCACTAAGATCGTGGCTGATCTGCTCTTAGTCTCAAATCCTCTTTAAAGTCCAAATCGTCATAACTCTCAACTCTCTGACAGGTCAAAATCCATTCCAACCGCTCCAAACACATCCATTAAACACAGAACATTGAACAATACAGCACAATAGAGGCCCTCGACCCTTGATGGTGTACCACCCGTTTATCCGACTGTAAGATCAGATTCACCTTTATTCTTCATGCACTTTCTTCCATGTGCCTATCCAAGAGTCTCCCAAGTTTCCCTCACGCAATTGACTTTACACCCACCACTCTCTGTGTGAAAAAACCTACCACTGACATCTCCTTAAAACTTCCTTTAATTACCTTAAAATTATGACCGATGGTGATAGACATTTCTGCCCTGGTGAAAAGTCTCTGGCTATTCACTCTGTCTTTGCCTCTCTTCATCTTTTACACCTCTATCAAGTCACCATTCATTCTTCTTCATGCAAATGAGAAAAGTCCTAGCTCCCTCAACCTTTCTTCTTAAGACCTTCCCTCCAGTCCAGGCAGCGTTCTGGTAAATTTACTCTGCACCCTTTCTAAAGCTTCCTCATCCTTCCAATATTGGGGTGACCAGAAGTGAACAAAATACGCGAGGTGCGGGTCTAACCAGGGCTCTACAGAGCTGCAGCATAACCACACGGCTCTTAATGTCAATCTCCCTTCTAATGAAAGCTAACACACCATTCGCCTCCTTAACAACCCGATCAATTTAGGTAGCAACGTTGAGGTATCTATGGACATGGAATCCAAAATCCCTCTGTTTTTCCACACTGCCAGGAACCCTTCCTATAACCCTACATTCTGCAAATTTGACCTTTCAAAGGGAATTACTTCACGCTTTTCCGGCTTGAAATCCATCGGCCTCTTCTTAGCCCAACTCTGCATTACCTCAATGTCCTGTTGCAACTTACAAAAGCCCTGCAAACACCTATGTACCACTTTACAAATCTTTGTGCCATCGGCAAACCTACTAACCCACCCTTCCACTTCCTCATCCAAATCAGTTATAAAAATCACAAAGAGAAAAGGTCTCAGAACTGATCCCTGTTGGACACTGATCTCGCTTCCCTAACTCTCTGTGTAAGTGAATTCCTGACATTCACTCCCCTCTGTTTGAAGAAAACATTCTGTGCTTTTACACCATGACCTATTGATACGAACAAAAGAGGAAACACGAGGGATTAGACAGAGAGACTGGCCCTGATTCCAAGGCAGTATTAGACTGCGGCTGACAGCAAGGAGTCTGAGGAAAATCACACTTAATGAGAATTGATTACGGTCTCTATACTGTTTGGACTCATTCACATCACAAGGGGAGACGTTTATCATCAGTGGACATCAATCATCTCAGCCGTGGGGCATCACTGCAAGAGATTCTCAGGGTAACTCCCTCAGCCCAATTTGTCATCATAAAATCCTGACAGCGTGGAAGGAGGCAATTCAGCCCATTGAGTCCAAACTGAGCAGAATTGAGGATATTCACTGACATTTACATGGTTCTCAGAACAAGGAGACTCTCCTCAGCTATTGAAGCAATCTGTGTCCATGTGCAACAAGAACTGGACACCATTCAAGATCGTGCTGTTAAAGTCTGGATAACATTCATGTAACAGCACTGCTAGACACTGTACATTTCCACATAAAAGGTGCAGCTCATTCGGCACCTCAATCTGTGTTCACAAGAATATGTAGAAATCATTCAACCCATCAAACTATTGGACAAGATGTGTGAAAGCTCATTCAGTCCCTCCTGAAAATACACAGTAAGAGAAGGAATCTGTTCATTCCCTCACTTACATGGGATCAGAAAGAGAGTGTTTTGCACCTGGAGTTACTTACTGAGGGGCAGAACGTGATAATTCAGCTTCTCAAGTCACTAACCCAGGAACAGGAAGGTGTCAGAGATACTCCAACTTCACAAACAAATGGAGCAGGGACTAAGCAGATAGACTGCACCACCTTGTTCCTCGTGCCTTAATTACTCATAATACATATGTGCAATTTTAACATGGTTTTCTGGCAGTAGGAATGAAGCCAAATTTTTATAGTCATTCACCAAGGCGTCTTGCATCTCCAAGATAGTAGGCCCATGGTCTCCATGGAGGTCAGAAGCTGGTGCAGAATTGTTAATTCTTTCAGATTGATGGTATTGTGACTGCTGACAGGACTGTGTCCAAAGTGACATTCAATTCAGTGTCACACAGTAACTGTGCATTAAAATGTCAGGGTTCATTCAGAGCTTGTACCTCTCTGTCAAAGAACATGAGGGTTCTGCACAGGTATGTAAGCTATCGGGAGTCAATCATCCTGTTAAAAATACGGAATTTTCACCTTATTCAGCTGTGTGGGATGTATTGAGTATTCATCTCAAGCCATCAAGTTTCAACTTCTTATTCTGTCACAAGGCTACAGATTAAAGACAGAGATATGCCCTCTCTCCACAGAGATATGCCCTCTCCCTGCCATCGTGCCAGGGTTTAGTCCGTTGAAACTCCTTTGCATTGCCTTGGTGACAAAGAGATCATTATTGATAAAGCTGACCAAATGTGTACACAATGCAATAAAATACTCTCTCAACAAAACACACCATTAGGAAAGATATACTAACTCTGGTACTTCAATCATTTTGTACAAAAAGCCACATACTATTTGCTTCCTGCCCCGTATAAATTCTGATTTATAACCAAGGACATTCAGGTCCTTTTCAATAACAGAACTTCCCAACCTCTCACCATTTAATCAATATAAATGAGAATCATAATATTTGTTGTACCCATCTGAATAATTTTATACGAAGCGAACAGTTATTTCCCAAGCACTGATCCTTCTGATGCCCCACATGACATCCACCCACAGCAAGAAAACACTATTCTCTTCATTTTGCCCATTATCCAATTTTGATCCATTTGGTGTATTACACCCCGACCTACCCATGCATTCTAACGTTCCCCACTCACCAGCATTCAACCATGTCAAACATTTTGTGAAAATTCAAATACTCTACGCCCATTGATTCTCAGTTGTCGATGTCACAACGGACAATCTCCACCAACTCCAGCAGGTTTATCAAAGATAATTTCCCTTTCCTGAATCGAGGCTGACTGTGCCATATCATATCATTATTCTCGAAGCGTCTAGTTGTCACGTTTCTTATAAAGTGTTAAAATGTGTTTCTCACAGCTGATGTGAAGCTATTCATATTCCTGGTTGGCTTCTCCATCCTGTTTTAAATATTTAGTTAAAAATCACACAACACCAGGTTATAGTACAACAGGTTTAACTGGAAGCACACTAGCTTTCAGTGTGTCGCTCCTTCATTAAGTGGTAGTGGAGGGCTCAATTCTAACACATAGGATTTTTAGCAAAAATGTACAGTATGATGTAACTGAAATGATACATTGAAGAATTGACTGCCTGTTAAGCCTTTCGTCTGTTAGAATACCATGATAGTTTCACTTCTTTCATGCATAACTCACAAAACATTTTTTTTAAAAAGTTGCATTCTCGGTAAGCTGTTAACTATGGTGAGAGCTAGACAATATGATGAAGGTTTTGTCCCCTGTGTTCTCTCCCCCCGTTTAGGGGATCACCATATGTTTGGGTCTCTCTGAATGGACGCAGCAGCTGATAGCACAAACCCCGAAAAAGCGTCCATAGAACATCTCTTCACTCTGTAATGACAGGAGCAGGTCAAATCCTCACACACACGGTGCACAAATTTAGTGCTGAAAATGTTTCTCTTCTTAGCGGAAAAAGCCGTTACATCTCTCCACATTCCCACATTCACAGTTCCTCTCTCCAGAGAAGCAGGCGACAATGTAACATTGCCTTACTCTATCTCAGCAACTATAATGGCAGCACTTGTATTGCAGATGGCGTAGATAATCACACTTAGAGAAGACGGGCAGAGGGAATATAACTCAGTTTAAACAGGGACACATCAAAATTAACATTTTATTCAGGAATATGTGAAAAGTGGAAATCTGAGAATAAGCTCCCATTTTATTTTCCTTCTGGTTTATCATCAGCAGTCCCTTTGTTCGCTTTTCATTTTTCTCTCTCTCTTTACCAGTTTGTCTCCTGACAGACGCTGCCAGACTTACTGAGATTCTCCAACGTTTTCAGACACTGGAGAATTTTATTTCAGATCTCCATCATTTACAGTTCCTTGGTTTATTTCACCTTTAATGGTGTAGTTTCACAGAATGTCAGCATCACTGGCAAGGGCAGCATTTGTCATCCATCACTAATTGTCATTGACTGCGAGACTATTTGTTAAGTCCGTATGGAGCTGATCTATTTTTTGTCAAACGTAGTTTCTTTACCAAAGGCTATCAGTGAAATAATAAAAGAAATGCTGATTGTTTATGGTTGCCGTTTGTAAAATGAGGTTTCATTCCAATTGTTGCCATTCAAATTTAAGATCTAACATCGGCTGTTGTAGGATTTGAAACAATGCATTTAAAGTCATAACTTGTGCCTGTGAATTGCATCTGAATGACAAGGTCAGTGACATTATTACTGTGATATGAGGTCCCTACTATGACATAACTGGAGAGACAAGAAAAGTTTGTGGTCAAAATATTTGTAACTGGAAGAGTGGTCAGAAAAGAACTAGAGCAGCAAAATATGAAGCTATGAAGGAGGCAGATGATGGCTAATTCAGCAACAACACGGAGGCAGAGTTGGAGACTAGGGATATTATAAAGGTAGGTGCAGGCTGGTTTGATGTCAGAGAGAATACAGTGTTATAAAACAGTTCAGAGAAAAAGGTAGAGTCATCGGTCTGAACAGTCTTGTTCCTTCTTAGATGTTGATGAGTGAGGAGCCTGATATTGATGTACATGAAGTGGAGTTTGTGACTGAAACTGAAGATAACGGTTTATGCATTTATAATACATAAATAATCGAAATAGCAATAACCTTCACCATCGTTTATAGAATGGACAGAAATTGGCTTACCAGGAACACCAATAATAGCAAGGATGGGATAATACCCAGCTTGAATAATTCTCAGTACGGCTTCTATCCGCAACTCTATCCATGCCCAATCCTGAGAAAGCCAGTAAAGACCCGCAGATAAACTCCTGTCCATTGTTGGAACATTCCAGTCTAAAACATTCAGATTATGATCCATTGTTGTAACATTCCAGTTTAATACTCTCAGATTCTGATCCATTATTGTAACATCCAAGTGTAATGTTCTCAGAGTCTGATCCATTGTTGGAACATTCCAGTCTATTGTTCTAAAATTGTCTTCCTCTACCTTCCTCTGTAGCTGCTGATTCCAATATCCAGCGACACTGCCGCTGATACTCTGTGATAACAGATTGAAAAAAGACCCCTTATTAATAGAAGAGGAAAGCCTCAGGGACACAGTTAGGATCCATGAAGACTGACATTAATCACAGTCAACGAACAAACAGCTCAATTTAACTCCTTTCACAACAACCATGACAAATGGCAATAATACCTGGTCTTCCTGAGATGTTGACATCGCTGACTGTCGGTCTAATGGCACGTCACAAATTGTAAAGTTAGACGTGAGGCAGAGACATGATGCTTTCTCTTTACGAGCTCAGTGATTCTCCTCTCTTTTGGCCGGGTAGGAATTGCTGGGCTCCTGAGGCTGTGTCTGATTACCAGGCCTGCTGCATCCTTTGGCTTTGTTTATTTCTATTTAACTTTGACATTTATCTTACCGACATTGCATGGCTTAGGTGGAGTTAGGCATTTTTGTGCGACCTACTACAGTCGTATAGACGGTGGAGATACAGTCCATTCCTTTTCGTCCTTGCAGCCGGGGCCTGGTCCTGAGAGTGATGGCCAAACTCTCAATGAGCCAGCATTCTTAGTTTTACCTTTCACCAGTTATTGCTGGGGTCTCAGCAGGGGTGGAAGGCAGAAAATCTCTCCTGGCTGCTTCACATTCTGAGATTTCTCTCACAAGTATCTTTTGATGTTCATTCCTCCTGGATTGGAGAACTGCAGGTCAGACAACGTGCTTCCTCAATTGGTTTTTGGACAAGTGTGCTTTTCTTGGATTATTTTAGAGCAATTGCTGTTTAGTAATTAAATAACCTATTAATGTGTTAAGTTTTCCAATAAATTAAATTATTTCAAGTTCCCTTTTTTGTTTTTTTTTGTCTACAGTGTTTGAATAAATTGCGTTTTGCCTAATGTCAAACATTTTGACCAAACGAACTGCACCTGAAACACAGCACCTCACAATTACTTTTAAAATAAGAAAACGTTCGGGTCGAGACGACCTTCTTCATATATTATGAGAAGGTTCTGTTCTGCTCCATAATAAGAAGGACTGATATTCATGTTTTAGTTGGATAATTATTTAATGGTCAATAAGTATCAGGAACACGGGGTTTGACAGCGGAACGCACGGAGCTGGATGAGTGATAACTCTATCAGGAATTATATCAGACACAATCCACATCACAGTTCCAGCCCAGATATAAGACCAGATGAGATATCTTCTCAGCACTGTGTACTGTGCAGACCAGGCTCAGTACAACTCAGCAATCTGTCCAGGACGGAATACTGTGCAGCTCTCAATAATCCACTCGCTATCTGCTCAACATGGGAGCAGTACAGACCACACTGGTGCATTGATTAAGAAGCCTGGACAAAACGGTCTGTTCAGTATGGGTGATATGTAGCCCACACCAGAGTCTTCTTCTATAAAAGCGGACAGGTTACATGATCAGTGTGAGGAGCTGCATTGTGAATAGCAGTGAATGCATCTGTTACCCTCCCACCTTGCAGATCTGTGTGCACCACTCCAGTGTATTGTTCAGTAACACTGTGTTGGATCCCTGCCCAGTGTGGAGAAACTAGCAACACATGCTGGAAGTGACAGGATATGCAGCTCCCGTCCATTTACAGCTCCATACATCCGTTATGCAATGACAAGGGGTGTTATGGGTGTGTAAATCACTGGCAGAGAGTGATGACGGGGGAATCAGTTAACGTACCTACAAACAAAAGCATTTTGTGAAAGAGAGATTGAGAGTCGACTTCATGGAAGATCACAGGTTTCAGAATTCTGAAATGAAGATATTTCGAGAGCATCGTACAACATGAGCCAGTAATCTCAGGAATGATGGGTGAATGTGCTATTGGTGTCAGTTTAGATGATGGAGAATTTTGGATAAGCATTTGTTCTGCAGCTTTGTAACTGGGAGTGAGATCAGCAGAGTGTATGACTCATTGGGCTGAATCAAATAATAGTTTGTCTCAGTACCATTTTCATTGAGTTTGACAGAGCGATTGTCTGTACGAGGCTGAGCTAGTTTCCTGGTGCTATCTTATGGAACTCACCTCATTAACTACCGGCCCCACCCCATGGTGTCCCTGCCATTCAATGGTGCTCTCTGTACTGCATGCAGCTCTCTCTCTCTCTCTCTCTCTCTCTCTCTCTCCCTCTCTCTCTCCCCCCAACTTTACAATACCCCGACATGGCGATAGAATGTTCTGGACAATGCCAATTATGGAATGTTACAGGCAACGTTCCAAGTAATTCCAATTGGCAGAAAAATGTCAGTGCCCCAGCATGTAATACGCAAGGGGAAGGAGTAGAGATGTATGTTTTTAAAATCACATACTATTTTAAACTATCATGAGACTATTCAACCATTTAAACGTGCTGTAGTATTAATACGATCGGGGGTGATCTGATTGTGCCCTGAGCTCCATGTTAGAGGAGCTTCAGACACTCAACCCCTAGGGTTTATGTCACTGACCAGACACTCAAGAACTTTTACCCAGGTTTTCTTCAAGCACCTGTTCGAGGCCATTTCCCATGGGGGACGGACTCTCCTAACAATATATTCCACCAGCTTTATATGTCTGTGTAATGGTAAGCACATTTTACACAGACCAATCAAAAATTTAGTCTTATTTTATCGTTATCAATACCAAATTACAATTAATAATTCTGGTTATTTCACTTGTACTACCTTATTGTATTCAGCTAAAGACAGCTTCTAAACACTTTTCTCATTATAACATACAAATCATAGCAAAGAACATTTTTACCCTCAGCCATTATCTTGACCGTTCTCTGAATTGTACCTTTTTCCTTGTTATGAAAATTTCTATTGCCCTTTGTGACTTTTTCTGTACGTAGCAGTTACACAGTTTCCCACGCAGGTGGCTGGATGGCTGGTTTGCGATGCACAGGGAAACCAACTGCCCAGGTTCAATTCGCCCACACTGACAGAGGTTTCCATGAAGGGGATGCTCTTTCAACCTTACCCCATCACCCGAGGTGTGGTAACCCTCAGCGTAAACCACCACGAGTGGTATCTCTCTCTCTATTGACAGAGCAGCCCATGGTCCTTTGTAACTGTATTCTATCACTGTTAGCATTTTAAAATGTTATCGATGTCATCATTTCATTTGCCTTATATTCCTGGATGTTGTGGAGCAGTGTTATTTTGTACCACTGTCAGCATGACCCCCACATTGCACATTCCTGCCCATTCCCCAAAAGTCCGTCATTATTTATGAAACTTGCGGTCTGTGTCTCAAAAAACTTCAATATCACCGCCTCCAATTAGCTGCAAAAACCTTAATAAATAATCAAAAGTAAAATTAACGTCATATCTGTGTGCCAGATTTTTTTTGTGTCCTTACCTTAGAAAGAATATAATTACATTGGAAGAAGTTCAGAGGTTTTTCACTTCACTGCGATGAAGAGCTTATATTATGGAGGCTTTAACAGGTTACTCTTGGAATGAGACATGATTTGATTTAAACGCACAAAACTTGTGGTCAGTGGATCAGGTAAATACACACTGGGAGTTTTCATAGTCCAAAGTTACGTCATTTTTGTAGGACTTCGACAATGTTGAAGCATAACCTTCTGCCCAACGAGTCACATGATCCACTGAAAAGCATCAAAGATAGCCCTGCCCCCTCCACGTAACCCTATTTTTCCCATGACTAACCCACCTAACCTACACATCCCTGGGCACAATGGGCAATCTGGCATGGCCGATCCACTCTAGATTGTGGGGGTAAACGGGAGCACTGGGACTAAACCCACACAGATAGGGGGTGAATGATTAAATTCCACATAGAGGGTCGCCCAATGTTGCAATTAAGATCAGCTGGTTGATGATGTGAAGCATCAGTGCTGAACACAGATCCACCATGCCCCACCCAGGGTTAACTCAAACAAATCCTCGACTCTCCCTGAATGCAACATTGTACAACACGAATTCCAGGAAAATAGACAGTTATTTTCCAAAAGCATAACATAGGAACGAAAGAAATGGGAACAGGAGGGGTCTATTCGGCCCCTCATGCCTGCACTGTCATTCAATAAGAAGATGGCTGATCTATCCAGGGCTCAACTCCACTTTCCTGCTAACCCCTTGTATTCTTCAACTCGCTGATATTTCAAAAACCATTCCACTCCGTCTGTAAATACATTCAGTGTTCCAGCCCAGCACGACTCTCTGCGTTAGGGTATTCCAGATATTCATTTCCTTCAGAAAGAAGGCATTTTTTGAATTTCAGTTTGAATTCAGTATCCCTTATTCTGTACCTATAATTCCCGACTTCAAGACTCTGGCCAAGAGTGGACCCATATTCTCTACATTTACCTTTCAGCCTTTTCTGCATTTTGTAAGCCACAATGAATAATCGCTTCACCAATTTAGATGTACTCAATAATTCAACCTTTTCATCCCAGGAACCCGCCTAATTAATCAACTTAGTTACTTGCTTCATCAGCATGCTAACTTTATGTTTCATGCACAGAAACACTTACATCCCTTTGAACTGCTCCTTTTTTGGGAGTCATTTCCATTAAATAACAACCTGACTTTTGTTTCTCAGTGTCATCCACAAACTCGGATGTATACTGCACTCAGCTTCCACCGTCAGGCTATCAGTATAGATGGTCAATAACTGATGCCATCGGACTGATACTTGTGACACTCCACTTGATACATTTTATCATAAAGATGTATTGATCGTCACTCTCCAACTTCTATGTGTTACCCAATCGTCATTCCATCAAATAAATTATCCGTCATATTATGAGCTCCTGTATTGTGTAAAAACCTTATTTTGTGATACCTTATGGAAAATCTCTGGAATGCCTCAAGTCCACCAGTTCCCTTTCATCAAGTTCGCTTGTTACATTGTCAGGGGTATCCAGATAATCTTTGCATGATTCTTTTACCGATCCCCTTTCATAAAACCATACTGACTCTGCGTGAAGGATTTCTAAATGTCCTGCAATTCCCTCCTTAATAACAAACTCTCGCAGATTCCCAACAATAATGGTGAAGCTAAATGGTTCCTGCTTTCAGTCTCGCTCCTTTCTTGAGGACAGGCGCCACATTGGAGGTGCTCCAGATTCGCAGGACAACTCCTGTAATCCAGAGAGTTATGGGATATTTTACACAGTGCCACCAGTCACTTTGTAAACACTTCCTTTAAAACCAGCTATGAATTTCTGCTGACCTGTGCCCCCCTCACAATTCTCTATTTGTTTAAGAAAAACCTTGTTCCTTTTGTTGGAACTTCTCTCCTGATACCATTTTGTTTATAGCATTGAAATATTTACAGTGCCTCACCTTGTGAGGACCAATGTAAAATATTGGTGTAAATTACTTGCAAATTCCCTCTGGGCAATTCCCCCGTCATACCCTCTAAATATCCTCAATATACTTTCCTGACTTCATTTCCACAAAAAGTCACACACTCATCCTGATTTTCTTTTGTTATCAACACAGACTGTGTTGTTATCAACACAGCATGTTATCATGCTACTTGTTTTTATATTTCTTGCCAATTTACTTACACCGTATCTCTTATTTCTTTTCCCTCACTTTCTAGATTCATGCAGCCAGATCACCCACACACAGACCCTTTGATCCAACTTATCCATTCTGACCAGGTTTTCCAAACTAAAATAGTTCCACCTGCTTGCACTTGGCCCAAATGCCTCTGTACGTTTCCCATTAATATGTTGGTCCAACTGTCTTTTCAATATTGTAGCTGTATCTACCACTTTTCCTCTGGCAGCTCATTCCATGCACACGTCACCCTCTGCATGAAAAAGTTGTTTCTTCGTCCCTTTTAAATCTTCCCCTTTCACCATAAAGCTATGTCTTAAATGTTTGAAATTCACTATCCTGTCGAAATGACGTTGGCTATGCAACCTATCCATGTTTCTCATGATTTTATGCAATTCAATAATTTCACCCCTCAACCTCCTACACTCCATCTGATATTAACTTAAAGACCAAACATTTAAGAATAGTCACTGCAAATTTGAAACAATATTAAAAGCGAATGGTTAACAACACTCAGCCCCAAACTTCATACTGTGATTTGTTTTCTCCATATTACATTACTAAGGCAGCATGAAACTCTTACGAGCACCAATAAGAAGTCAAACACCTGAATTTCTTTGTCTGAAGGGAGCGAAGGTCTCTACAGTGAAAACGTATCTCTGCTCAAATCTATGTAAAGCCACATAGTCAACATTCTTCCTCCTGGTCTCCCTATTTGGTTGTGCCTTCTATAGCTTGCACTCAGTACAGAGAACCCTTTTCCCCAGCTCACATCTTAATTTAAACCCATTTTACATCATCTTCTCCTTCACCACTGATAAAAGCCCGATTTATCTTTTGCCACCCTCTCTTTACACTGTCATCCATTCCCCACCTCTGAAAAGGGAACAAAAAGTCCATTTTCCAATCATTTGCAATTCTGAACAAGTGTCACACTGGACTTGAAACGCTAACTCTGTTTCTATGTCTCTCCAAATGGTGCCAGACCTGTTGAGTTTCTCCAGAATAGGCACACCACAAATTTTCAATTAAACCAACAACTATGGATACTGGAAATAAAAATACGAAAAACGCTGTAGGATCTGGGAGCTTTGTAGAATGTACACTGAGCCGAAAGATTAACTCTGCATTCACTCCAGAATGTGCTGCCAGGCCTGCATAGTTTGTTCAGCAATTTCTGTTTTTAAAAAAGTTCCAAAATTGTGTGTCAAAGCAGCTCATACACCCTGTTCAGCATGGACTTCCATACACCAGCAAGTGAACAATAACACAAGGTGCACAAATTCCTTGGTTCCATATGTTTGGCATCACTGATACTATAGAGCTCGTAATCATGGTCAGGGAGAGAAACAGAGGGAAACACATTCACTTCAAACACAGAAGATGGCATTGTCGGAAAGATAAATATTCAGATAAATATGTTAAAGTGTTTGAGTAATGTAAGGAATTGGAGGCGTGACACCCGGGAGAAACCCTCAGCAGAATGAGGATATGAAAACAGAAGTGTTACCACATCAGAAACCAGGTTAGGTCACTGTGTACAGGGCTGATGGTTGAATGAGTCTCGATGTGAACTGCAGGATGATCAGGAGAATGGAATCGCAGATATTGCATTTCGAATTAGTCCTAACATGTGATGTTGTGGACAACAGCAGCAGCAGAAGCAGCATTGTAATCAATTAAAATCTGTAACTGTTTACCCAGGATAAACCACCAGTCTACCATGAGCATCAAGCTGATCTATGGTTCAGTGACAAATGTGGGGTGAACGTGCCAGAGTCAGAATCATGTGTATCTAAAAGTAATGCTAACCCATTAAAGCTGCCGCACATGACTGGTTGGATTCCAGACATCAGGGCTAACATCTGGGAGAGAGGGAGATATTAGTCCAAGACTAACAGATCAGATCTAAGATTTGCAGTCCTGCCACATCCAGTCATAAATGTCAACTGACCATTAAAACAACTTACTGGAGGAGAGGACTCCAGATATACCACAATCCTAAATAATGGAACAACCCTGCACATCAGTGTAAAAAAACAAAAATACAATGTATGCACCATCCTCAGCCAGAAGTGTTGCTTGGATGATGCAGATCCCCCTCGTCATGATGCCCATAGAATCACAGATGCCAGTCTTCAATCAATTCGATTTGCTGCACGTGAGATGAAGAAACAAATGTAGATACGACAAGGGAAATGGACCCTGACTTCATTCCTGCAATAGGACTGAAGACTTGTGCTGCACAACAAGCCCTGCCCCTGGGGAAGCTGCTTCATTCCAGCTCCAACTCTGATATCTCCCTGGCAATGCGGAAAATTGCTCAAGTATGTCTAGTCTGCTAAGAGGAGAATAATTACAATATAACAAATTACCATGCCCTCAGTCCCATCTGGATAGACAAATTGGTGGGAGTTCTTTTTGACAGAGTTGTCAAGCAGCACAGAAATAACCTGCTCAGTGTGGTTTCTGATAGGTCCCCATATGGAGATTTTGGTGCTGTGGAAATGTCACAGGATTACTAGACCAGGCTAATGCTCTGGCAGCTAGTGGAAGTTAAAAACAATTAATGACATATAAATATCTAAAATCTGGTATCCGTAATGGTGACTCTAAAGCCATTGTGATTCTAAACATTTATTTCCTTCCCCAATGTACTTTCAGGAAGCGAATCTCCCGTGCTTTCCTGATCTGGCCTAAAAGTGACTGCAGGCACACAGACATGTGATAAACTCTTCAATGGTCTCTGAATCGGCCAAGCAAGACACTTAATTGTATCAAACTGCTTCGAATGCTTCAAGGGTTAAACCGGTCTCAGTACCCAGCACTAGACTCGGTATTGGAAAAGGGAATGGGAGACACAGTACAGTCTACCCTGAAGAGATTTCCTTCCGAACATGTAAGAGCTGTTGTCAACTTTTGCAAAGCTTTCCCACAGACTGCACAGAAACATCAGGAAAGGAGTAGGGAATGGGCCTTCCCCATTCTCGATAATGGAAAAAAAATCCTCAGTGCAGTTTTCTTCACACAGTGCTCGTATCCCTTAATATGCTTAAATCTGATCAAACATGGAATAAGAATTGCTGTCGTCACTGATGTCCATCAATTTTGCTCCTCCAAACAATATACAGGCCGTTCTGTGATGACACATGCCTATGAATCATGATTTGGCTGCCATGCCGTTCATGAATTGTGGGCTTTTCTTAAAAAAATAAAGCAAGTTCCTGTTCACTGTTATGCGATTCCATCTCCAACATTGACTAAAAAGCAAAACCCAAGATCGTGATCCTCTACCTGCAAATGCATACTCAGTGTGTTCAGCTAAAACAGGAATGCAATCCGCTCTGCAAGCCTTGAAACTGAGCCTCACACTGGGAATTGTAGTCTGCATTTCGAAGAAACATCATTTCAAACTGGGGGAGAATTTTGGGGAGAACTGGAATTCCCCGGCATCATCACGTGGTCAGTCAGCCCTGAAATCATCTGGTGAAGAGCATTGTGAAAGGTACAACGCTGTAGTCAGTGGCCGGAGTGTTGAGGTGTTACATGTAAAGCACTATTTTCATTGCAATATATGTTTTAAAGATTAATTTAGACTGTGCTAGTGTGTGTTTGGCCAACTTTCATTTTTGGTTTTTACTGATATTTCAGGGTCCGCCCCTTAACCTCTTCTTTCCCATAGCCCCCGTTATTTATATTGCACCATTATCAAACTGCTCCGAGGTTTGGAACGATAAAACCGACAGGAAATTCGTTACTGGAAAAGGGAACGGGAAACACAATCATGATGACACTGCAGAGATCTCCTTCTAAACATCTGAGAGCCTATGACAGTTGTAGTCCAGCTGTTTGCTGACCCCTTTTGTGTCCAGAAATCCTGTTGTATATTTAATGTCCTGGATTCCACAGCCTTACGTGGGAGAGAACTCCCCAGGTTCGCCAATCTATGAGTATAGACATTTATTCTCATCTCAATGCAGAGTGACCTGCCTGTATCTAATATTGTGGTCCCTTGTTTTAGACATCCCAGTCAGGGGAATTCCTATCCCTGCTTCCAATCTGTCTCGCCCTGTCAGAGTTTTATATACTTCTGTGAGACCTCCACCCATTTTCCTAACGCGCATGGAATACTGGCCTAGTCGCCCCACACTCTGCTCCCACAACAAGCCTGTCATCGCAGAAATGAACCAGGGCATCCTTTGCTGCTCTTCTTCAATGTCAGGTTTGTCTTTTATTAAGTAAGTAGACGAAAACTACACACAATACTGCACAATGTTCAAGATGGGGTCTCACCAAGGCCCTGTACAGCTGCAGTAATTCACCCTTACTTCTGGACACAAACCCCCTAGGAATGAATGTCAACTCGCCATTTATCTTCCTGAGTGCTTTCTGTTCTGCATTAGTGCTTTCAGTTAATGGTGTGGAGGGAGATCCAAACCCTTTTCAATGTTACAGCTCCCCACTTGGTGGCTCTATGTACACTGACCAGCGTGGCAAAGCCACTCCCAGTATTGACTGCTTGCTTTAGAAGGCACTGCCTTGCATATGCCTCGGAGGGCTGCGCAGAACGAAACAAAAATGCAGCATAAGTTCCTTTATAAATCAATATGTATTCAACCAATCCCTTTTCAAATTGTAGGTTGCCGTCCTGTTTTCCCACCAAAGGGCACGACGTCACACCTACCCCCATTGCTCTCCATTTGCCACGTATTTGCCTATTCACTCCATTTGTCTCAATCACCTTGGAGCTTTTTTACATCCTGCTCAACGACTCACAATCCGACATCGACATTTAGTGCCTTCAGCAGAATTGGGAATATTGCGTTTGATTCCAAAAACCAAAATATTGGTGTTTATTGGGAATAGCTGGGACCCAAGCCCCGATTCCTGCTATACCCTCAAGCTTTCCACTCAAAAACACATTGTTTTATTCCTATTCGCTGTGTCATGTCAGCTCTCCCATTCTAAATTATGTTCACATATTAACCCCAGTCCCCTAAGATTTGAATTTGGTTGCTAGGCTTGGAGTTTTATCACCTATTTTCCTAAAGAAATACGGTCATATTGTATTGATTGCTTCCCCATAATTTTGCTCAGTCAATTTCTCAGATATGATTCCCTTTTCATAAATCTTTGTTGACTTTGTCTATGCCCATCACTTTCGGTTCCAATACTTCCTTTAAAACTATTTAGTTGCCAATTCCATTCTATTTCCTTTCTTTCTCACCAAACTGAAGTTTCCTAGCATTGCTGGGAAGATTGCTTTTTTGATTTGATTTCTTCGTTGAAGACACAACTGAAGCATTTGATCTATAGTTCTGCCATTATCCTGTCCTCAATTCTCTGGTTTCAGACTGTCTGGAAACTGCACCGTTTTTCCCTTAATTTTGCCACGGACATGTTTTCAGAACTATCATAAGTTCACTTTTATAATCCTTGTTAATATACTCTTCAGAATCTCATCAATTCCTGTCTTAAGCTGTTGAATGAATGACATTCCACAGCCATACAATCACAGGTGCAGAGACAAAGCAAAGCATGAGCAAAACCAATGTAAGTGTACAAAATGCCATGCACGGACTGCACAAAACACTATATAGGATAAACAGGAAGACAGCTAACGATCCACATCCATGAACACAACTAGCCACGAAACGACATGTCCAGCTATCCTTAGTAGCCACACACGAAGATGACAAGCAACATGAATTCGACTGGGACAACACTACTATTATAGGACAAGCCAAACAGAGAACAGTCAGGGAATTCCTAGAGACATGGCACTCATCCACAGATTCAATCAATAAGATCACAGAAGCACTTCACATCAGGCCCCAAGCACTGAGGATGTCACCTAGGCAGGGGTCGAAACGTCTGCAACACAAATTCCCAGCTCAGCGAGCTTAACCACAACAATATCTAACACCATGCTCTGTATGCGAACACTAAATTGATTTAGATGCAATTTGGCAAGTCATTGATGAGCCCGAATTGTTCCCCCACAGTGTGAATACAGGCCCTTCAGCCCAATCCGTCCACACTGAGTAGCCATTCAGACCCATTTCCGTCTGGAGTTTCGACCCCTGTCCAGGTGACATCGTCAGTGCTTGGGAGCCTCCTGTGAAGCACTTCTGTGATTTTACCTCCGGCATTTGTAGTGGTTTGAATCTGCCGCTTCAGGTTGTGAGTTCCAGCAGTCTATTGCAGTGATCGGTATATATGGTCCAGTGCAATGGCATTTCCCTCTGGCGAATGCACCGAACATTATGGGGAATTTAGCATGGCCAATTCACCTGGCCTGCACATGTTTGGATTGTGGGAGGAAGCCAGAGCACCCGGAGGAAACCCACGCAGACACAGGGAGAATTGGCCATGGTGGAAATTGAACCTGGGACCTTGGTGCTGTGAGGCAGCAGTGTTAACCACTGAGCCACTGTGCCACTTTATGTATCTGCAGAATACCTGGGGATTCTCCATAATCTTACCCTGCCAGCAAGTTTCCATGCCCCTGTGTTAGTCAGTCCCCTTTAAGAGATGGATTTGCTTCTTCTTGTTATTTTAAATGGCCTGTTCCTTATCCTGCCATTATTTGCCTTAAACGTAGATTAGACAGCCAGAGAAACATTCTGTTTATTTTCAACTTGTCATATGTTCAGTGAATTTTCTAAATTTTACTGTGGTCACCTCTCAATCTCGCCATCTGACAGATTAATCCGGAGAATGTCCATTGCACTTACTCTGCTGTCAGTATATTCTTTCTCAGATTGAGTCACCAAAACTGTACACAATACTCCAAATACAGTCTCACCAACACGCTGTGAATCTGCTTCAACATGTCCTTCCATTTATATTCTGATTCTCTTAAATGAAGGCGAACATAACTTGAACTTTCCACTTACATATATTCCTCCAAATGCATTTCACATTAATGTACTTTAGATCTCACTGTGTGAGCTCTTATAGAAAGTCTTTTGAAAATCCAAATATGCCAATTATACTGGTTCCCCATTATCTATGCTCTAAGAAACAATTTCAAATAATTCAGAAGTTTGTCAAGTATGATTTCTCTGCCAGAAACACATGCTGATTCTCTCCAATGCTGTTGTTAATTTCGAAATATCTAACATCAAGTGGTATGTTATAGATTCCAACAGTTTTCCGACAGATGTCAAGTCTGCAGTTCTCCACATTGTCTCTTCTTCCGTTGCAGATGCTCGGATCAATTCCATTTACCTACAAGTCTTGGAACACGTTTACTTCCTTTCATTTATCAACAATGGTTTTCGTCCTCTGCACAAAGTGCAGGAAAATAAAACACAGTCATCGACAGCACAGTTAATAATTCCCTTGCTGATTTATTGCTAATATTTTGATTTGATGTATATCTGGTTTGTCAGACTTAGAAGTGCACAATGCAGTTAACGTTCACGTACTACCTTGTTACTGACATAACTTGACTTTATGTCTTTAGTGTCACAAGTTCCATATGATCACTTGGTACTTCTGGTTGATTTTCTGGCTCTTCCTCCACGAAGACAGATGCAAAGTAACTGGTTGACATCCCTGCCATTTCCCTGTTCCCAACAATAAATACTCCTCTCCTGATTACACAATTTCATATTTGACCTTGCTTCATTCTGTTTTCTTTGAAATACAGATTGTAGATTTATGCAGATTTTGTGCTCTTAGCATGCTAACAATGTGAAAAAGGCCTTTTGGCCCAACAGTTCCACACTGCCCCTTCGAAGACTAACCCACGCAGACCCATTTCCATACGATTCTAGATTTACGCCAAATTAATTCACCTCATGTTACCATCCCTGAACACTGTGGGGCAATTTAGCATGGCCAATTCACCTAACCAACAGGGGGAGACAGAGGGAGCATGTGGTAACTCCACACAGACAAATTTCTGAGTATTCTCACGTATTCACGATGTCTGAAGTTCTTCTGAAGTGAATTCATATGTTTAATATATTTTTAAATTTGTTATGTTAACCATCACTAAGTCACTTCTTCTATCTTTGGTAATTGTACCTTAAAAAGGACGTATTTTTCAGACTATGCAACATTTCTATAGATCTCCTGGTCCTGACCAGATATATCCAAGAAAACAGCAATTGGGGAGAGAAGAAATTGCGGGAGCCTTGCCTGTTAATTTTGCATCATCATTAGCCATAGGTGAAGTCAGCAAAGACTGGTGAGGAGCGTATGTTGTGCCCTTAATCAAGAAGAGCTGCAACGAAGAACATGGGAACTATAAACCGGATAGTTTCACAACTGTGAAAGGTATGTTAGTTGAGAAGACTCTGGGATAAGATATACATGCATTTGGAAAGACACAGAGCAGTCAGTACGGCTTTGTGCATGGGAGATCACAACTTGCTAACTTTTAGAGTTTTTTTTGATGAACTGACCAGGAATGTTGGTGAGGGTTGGGTGACAAACATATTCTACACAGATTTGAGCAAAGCCTTTAGATTAGACTAAATTCCCTACAGTGTGGGAACAGGCCATCCATCCAAACCATTCCACACCGCCCCTCCGAAGAGCAACCCACCCTGACTAATGCAACTATCACGACGGGCAATTTAGCATAACCAATTCACCTAACCTGCAACTCTTTGGACTGTGGGTGGAAACCGGCACACCCGGGGGGTACCCACGCAGCCACAGGAGAATGTGCAAACTCCAAACTGTCAGCTGCCTGAGGCGAAAATTGAACCCAGGTCCCTGGCGTTGTGAGGCAGCTGTGCTAGCCACTCAGTCACCGTGCTGCCCCAAGGTTCCACGTGATAGGCTGCTCTGAAATGTTCGATCACATGGAATTCAGCATGAGCTGGAAAATTGAACACACAATTGGCTTGAGGGTAGGAAGCAGAGGATAACAGTGAAAGGATGCTTGTCGGACTGGAGGCCTGTGACAAGTGAAGTGCCTCAGGGGGTCGGTGCTGGGACCATCGCTGTTATCTCTATCAATGATTTTGTTGAGAATGTACGAGGCAGGATTAGTATTTTTTTCTGATGACACTAAAATAGGCGGTATCGTGGACAGTGAGGAAAGTTATCAGAAATTGCAGCAGGAACATGATCAGCTGGTGTAGTGGGTCGAGAAACGGTAAAATGGAGATAATGTAGATAACTGTGAAGTCTTGCATTTTACAAAATTAAATCAAGGTAGGAGTTTCATGGTGAATGTTTGAGTCTTGAGGAGTGCAGTGCAACAGAGGATCCTTGGAATTCAGGTGCACGGTTCTCTCAAAGTAGAGTCACAGGTAGTCGACAGTGAAGAAGGTTTTTGGCACACTGGCCTTCAATAGTCAGGGAATTGAACATCAAATTTGGGGAGTTACGTTGCAGTTATATAGGATGTTGGTGAGGCAGTGCTTGGAGTACTGTTTACCGTTTTGTTAAATTTGCTCCAGGAAGGATGTGATTAAATTGGAAATAGTGCAGAAGAAATTCACAGGGATGTCGCCATTGCTCAATAGTTGATTTATAGGGAGAGTTTGGACAAGCTAAATCATTTTTTCTTTAGAGTGTACAAGGGTGAGATGATAATTTCCAGAAGTATGTACGATCATGTGAGACATGGATAGGGCGAACGCACTCAATCATTTTCCCAGTTTTGTGAATCATGGACTAAAGGGCATCAGTTTAAGGTCAGAGGGGAAAGAAATAAAGGGAAACTGATGGGCGACATTTTTTTCACACAGCGGCTGGTACACATATGGAATGGGCAGCCAGTGGTTGAGGCGGGTACATTAACAACATTTAAAAGTAATTTGGACAAATACATGGATTGGAAAGGATTAGGAGGATACGGGGCAATGGCAGGGAGATGGGGTTAGTGTGAATGCACAGTTTGGTCAGAATGGACCAGTTTGGTCTGCCTCTGTGCTGTAGGACTCTATGACTCTAACAACCATTGCTTGTATCCCACTGAATGTCATATTGTACTTTCCCAATTCACTGGAGCGAACTTGACCCTCTAGCCTCCAGGCTTCCGTGATGTTTGACCATCATGTTCAACATTCGATATTATATGCAGATGCCGTGTAAAATGTAACATATTAATGTCACTTTTCCTCAGAACAAGGTTATTAATTAATCCTTGTAAGCTCACATCACCAAATCCAAACTAACCTTGTCTCTAGTGTGTATCACAACATACTCTTCAAGCAACCTGATACACACCTCTGGAATTTATTTTTCACAGCATTAGCAGTCACTTAGTTTATGCAGTTTAGATGTAACTTGAGATAATTCAGTATTACTGCAACACCAACAATACCAGTTTACCACAGAATAAGATATACAAAATTTGCACGACAGTTGTGCACGGCAGAATACACCAATGCTTGTTTCTCATTGCTAAGATCCTCCCAAACCGATTCTGTGGGATCTGATGAACAGGGTCGGTGGCATTATTAATGACAGACTTAGAGAAGACGTTCATTGAGGCTCACCTTGACGCTAAGATGATCTGAAGAAATGTCCACGACATTCTGTATCCCCGTTCTACCAGGATAAGTATCACTGTATTCTCTCTGCTCCCTCACACTCACTGTATATCTGTTATAGTACCTTCCCCCGAACAAGGCTTACGCTCTATCTCCAAATAAAGTTCATGTACTACCACTCTCACTGTTGAATTCAGCACCTTCCTTCCATCATTTTGTCTGTCGCTTGTGCAATACCCTCACACCAATAACACCTTATGGATTCTGCACTGTGGACTGACTCCCTCCAGACACCTCACCATTCAACAACCCTCCCCCAACCACCACCTACAACAGTAGGAACAGCTCATTCCCCGCTTCCATTTCTCCCATTCCAGGATAAACAGCTTGGAACAAGACAGAAAGGGCCAAACCGGGTAGTGGAGTGTTCGATATCCATTCCTTTTCCCCCCTCACCACGCCATGTGAGGATGACCCTGGCACGAGCTGGAGATGTCCGAGTGAATCGTAGGGAGATTCTGTAATATCCATGTCCTACCAACTGAGTAAGAAATAATGTTTTGTGGAGGGCAATTCTCACTTTAACTGCTCTGTCTTTTTCTGCTACTTCGTTCCCTCCTAAACAACAAATATATCATTGCAGAAAGATGCAGACGCAGAAATACTTAGAGACATATGTAAACACCCAAATATGCTAACACTCACAGCACATGCACTGAGATGGACCCGCACACATGTAGAGGCATGCGGAGACATACACAGTCGCACACAGACTTAAACCGATAAAACACAGAGGCTAATACACAGAAGAACAAATGCATACACACAAATACACAGACACACAAACACATGAACAAACACACACACACGCATGCAGATACACAGAAACGCAGACACCTGTGTCTATAAGCCAGAGATAGATAGGTTTTTGATGAATAAGGGTACAAGGGTTACAGAGAGAAGTCACTAGAATGATGTTGTGAAAACGCTAAGACATTATTAAATAGTATTCAGAATTGATGGGTCGAATCGTCGAATTCTGATTTTTTTATGCTCGTGTGGCATTTTGTTGTCTGATATTCTGATAACACCAAACGTGGAGATGAACATCACTCTTGTGAAGAATTTCAAAGAGATAGAATACACCTAAAGCGAGGAATGGTCACCTACCTGAATGGAAATGAGCTGTCGGAATATGGTAAACAGGCAGAGGAAGGAGCTATCTTTCCTTTGTTCTTCTCTCACGGGATGTGTGTAGCCCTGGTCAGGCCGGCATGTTATCCTGATCTAAAACTGAGTGGCTGGTTCAGCTGTTCTACAGGACAATAAAGAATAAACTACATTGCTGTGCGTTTGCAGTCACACAGAGACCTGACCAGGCAAGGCTGACCCATTGCCATCTCTAAAGGACATGAAGCAAGCAGATGGGCTTTTTTCTCACAAATGATAATGGTTTCGTTTTAATTATATCAATTTCCTTCATGAGATATCAATGGATTATTATACGAGGGCAATAGGTTAAGAGTCAGTGACTTGAGCACTATACATTGCCTTACATCTGACAGATGCTGTTCAGAGAACAAGTCAAACATCTCAAGTGCAATTATTTTGTAATGGACCCGTGGTTTGAGGAGACTTGAAGAAACAGCTGTATCGAATTTAACAAAAGCGCAAACGATGGCTCATTCAGGAATTGCATTGACGCTGAGGAGGAGACTGGAATATCATAATAGTGGTATTGAACGGGATTGGTGGGTGGGCTGGATATCGAAATGTAAACTTGTGCAGGACAGGAAGGATTATGGAGTTTGAGAACAGTTTGGTTCCTTCTCGCATTTCAGTGAGCAATTTGTAAATAGCAATTGGCTTTATATATTTTATAAGGAAAGGAGTTTTTGATTGGAACCGAAGACATTGATTTCCATTTTCTAAAATTTGCATATCATGAGCAAAAATTCAGTTCAAACCAAGTTAAGAGTCAAAGCGACTGTCTTACTAGAAACACCAACCATCGCGAGGATGGGACAGTAACCACCCAGAATACTCAAAAGGATATTCTAGATCCGCCATGCTAATGATATCCAAGGCTGAGAAATAAGATAAAGACCCACAGATAAACTCCTGTCCATTGCTTGAACATTCAAGTCTAATGTTCTCAGATTCTGATCCATTGTTGAAACGTTCGAGTCTAATGTTCTCAGATTCTGATCTCTCCTCCTCTTCACACTGGAACTCCTGATCCCTGTTAGTGCTGTCGGTAATGCTCCCTCTCACACTATGGGATAATACATTGACAGAGCCCATTTTTCGTTTAACAATGGAAACCCTCCACTGGGATAAGTAGAATCCACAGAGATTGACAATAATCAGTCAGTGAACAAATATCTCCAGTTAACCCCTTTCAATTCAATATTAATTTTATTAAGATTCAAAATGACGTTTTAATTTTACACATTCAGCATGAGATATATGGGAGTGACTGAGGGAAGGGATGTTGGGGATGTCAAATTGTTTGTGTGTAATCATTCAATCTGCCTTGGGTGGGGTATACTGACAGAGGATTATTAGAACATAAACCAATTTCTCCATTTATAAATGGAAACGTACAGCCTAAAATTATTGATCAGTGATTATATTAACGAATGACCTTTTATAGTTAATAATCTGATGGGAAAATGTGCTTAAGACAACTTGGATTATCACAGGCAAACTGCATGGATATGTTAACAGAGAATTGTACGTGACAAATATAATTCAGATTGTTATTCGAGAATGAGAAGAGGCAAATGATGGTCATGCTGTTGATGATATTGATGTCAGTGAACTATGGTGAAGTATCATTTATTGGAAGTCAATTTCTGTGTGGTTATGACATTGGGGAGGAGACAGAAATCAGAGAGAATTGGAAAAATGGCTGCTGAGACTGGAGGGAGAGAAAATGATATTGCCAGTTATCAGTATTGGAATGTGCTTCTTTATAAAACATAAGGTTGATTCAGGACGCATCTCTAGTGAGGGATGAGGACAGCCAACATTAACAAGACCAAAAAACGTGGGAGCAGAAATTTGGCCTTTCAGCCCATTGAGTCTGCTCCGCCATTTGATCATGGCTGCTAAGCTTCTCAACATCACTCTCCCGCTTTCTCCCCATAATCCTTGATCCCCTTAACAATCAAGAATCTAATGATCTCAGTCTTAAATATACTTAATGACCTGGTCTCTACAGCTTCTGTGGGCGTGAATTCCATAGATCACCGACTCTCTGGCTGTAGAAGTTTCTCCTTATGTGTGTTCTAAAAGGTCTTCCCTTTATGCTAGGCCCTCGAGTCCTAGTCTCTGCTATCGATAGAAACATCTTTCCAACATCCTCTCTGTCCACGTCATTCAATATTTTGTAAGTTTCAATTAGACCCCCCAGATCATTTTAAACTCCATCAAATATTGACCCAGAGTACTCAAATGTTCCACATATGTTAAGCTTTTCATTCCTGGACCATTCCTATGAATCTTCTCTGAACATCCGCCAGTTCCAGTGCATCCGTACTGAGATACAGGGCCCAAAACTGTGCAGAATACTCCAAATGTAGTCTGATCAGAGCCTTGCACAGACTCGGAAGTAGACCACTGTTTTATAGTCAATCCCATTTGAAATGAATAGCATCATTGTATTTGCCTTCCTACTACTGACAACCTGCGAGTCTACCTTGAGAGACTCCTAGACTAGAACTTCCAAGTCTCTTTGCACTTCAGATTTCTGATTTTACTTCTAATGTTGAAAATAGCCCATGCCTCTTGTCTTTCAGGTAAAGATTACGACCACACGCATTCACACACATTACTCTATTGATCAGTTCTTTACTCAATCTCCCAAACTTTCCACATCCTTCTGCAGGCAAAGGTGAGGATTGCAGATGCTAGAGATCACAATCGAAAAGTATGCTGCTAGAAAGGTACAGCTGGTCTGGCAACATCCGAGGAGCAGGAGCTGCGACATTTCAGGCATATGCTCTTCGTCAGGATTGTTGAGGGCGGAAGGGGGCTGAAAAATAAATAGGTGATGGTCAGGCTTGGGTGCTGGTAGAATGGAAGGCGATAGTTAGACGAAGGTGGGTTGTGATCGTGAAGGTCAGGGAAGATGGAAAGATCGGCCAGTTCAAAGGGGCAGTGCGAAGTTGGAGTGTGAGGTCCGAGATGAGGTGGGGGAAGGTGAGTTGAGGAAACTGGTGAAATTGACATTGATGCCATGTGATTGTACGTTACCAAGGTGGAGTTCCTCCAGATGTTGGGTGACTTGAGTTTGGCAGTGGAGCAGCCCAGGTCTGGCATGTCCTTGGCGGATTGGGAGGGAGAGTTGAAATGTTCGGCCATAAGGTGTCAGTGTGTGTGTGTGTGTGTGTGTGTGTGTTTGTGTGTGTGTGTGTGTATGTGTGTGTGTGTGTGTGTGTGCGTGTGTGTGTGTGTGTGTGTGTGTCAGAGATGTTCCCTGAAACGTTCCAAAAGTTGGCATCCTGTCTCCTCAATGTACAGGAGACTGGGAAAAGTGGACACAGTACAATGCCTTAGGGGTGTGAAAAGATCATTTGGGATCTTGCAAGGAGGTGAAGGGAAGGTGTAGGCGCACATTGTACACAAATTGGGATGGCAAGGGAAGATGCCAGGAGTGGATGATGGCTTGGCGGGGAGTGGGGGCGTGCGCCTAATGAGGGAGCCATGGAGGGAATGGTCTCCGCAGACAGGTTAGGTGAGTGGACAGATACATGGCAGATTCAGTTTAATATGGATAAATGTGTTATTATCCACTTTGGTGGCAAGAACAGGAAGCCAGATTACTCCCTCAATGGAGTCAAGTTGGGTAAAGGCGCAATACAAAGAGATCTGTGTGTTCTTGTACACCAGTCAATTAAGGTAAGCATGCAGGTACATCAGGTTGTCAGGAAAGCTAATACCATGCTGGCCTTCATAACCAGAGGGATTGAGTAGAGAATCAAAGGGTTTCTTCTACAGCTGTTCAGTGCCCGGGTGGGACCACACCTGGAATATTGTGCGCAGTTCTGGTCTCAGAATTTGAGGAAAGACATGCTGGATATTGAGGGAGTGCAGCATAGGTTCACGAGGTCAATTCCTGGAATGACGGGGCTATCTTATGTTGAAAGATTGGAGCGACTGCACTTGTATACCCTTGAATTTAGAAGACTGAGGGGGATCTGATTGAGATGTAAAAGATTAGTAAAGGATTGGACACTCTGGAGGCAGGAAACATGTTTCCGCTAATGGGTGAGTCCTGAACCGGAGGATAAAGCTTAAAAATAAGGGGTAGACAATTTACGACAGCGATGAGGAGAAACTTCTTCAACCAGAGAATGGTGGGTGTGTGGAATGCTCTGCTCAGAAGGCACTGGAGGCCCAATCTCTGGATTCGTTTAAGAAAGATTTGGATAGAGCTCGCAAGGATAGTGGAATCAAGGGTTATGGTCATAATGCAGGAACAGGATACTGATTAAGGATGATCAGCCATGATCATATTGAATGGTGGTGCAGGCTCGAAGGACAGAATGGCCTACTCCTGCACCTATTGTCTATTGTCTATAATGCTGATAGGAGTGGGGAGGGAAAAATATCTCTGGTGGTGGGGTCTGACTATAGCTGGCAGTAATGGTGGACAGTGATGAGTTTTATCTGGAGGTTGCTGGGCTGGAATTTGAGGACCATGGGTCTATTCTTGTGGTAGGAAGGGTGGGGTTCAAGTACAGAGGTGTGTGAAGTTGAGGAGATTCGTTGGAGCACCATTCTGCATACTTTCCACCTCTTCAATGCTATCCCATCCTCGTCATATCTTTGTACTGTTGAATATCATGTTGTGGATGGCACGGTCGCTTAGTACGGCTGCTTCACAGTGTCAGGGACCCAGGTCCGGTCCCCACCTCGGATGGCCGCCAGTTTGAGGTTTGCACATTCTCCCCATGATTGCATGGGTTCCCTTCTGGTGCCCTGGTTTCCTCCTGTAGTCCCAACATGTGCAGATTACGTGACATTGGCACGTTAAATTGCCCATACACAAAGTAATTAGTCAGCGGAGAATGGGACTGGTTGGGTTACTCTTCGGTGGGTTGGTATGGACTTATTTTGCCAAAAGGCTTGTTTCCACACTCGTGATTCTAATATAAAATATTAGCCAATGTGCCTAGATCGTTAACTGTATAATGTGAAATTTGTTGCTCCCGACACTGAGTCTTGCGAAACAATGGTTGTCACTGATTGCCATCGTGAGAAGGCACATTTTACCCTTACTCTTTGCTAGCTTCAATCAATGCTAGCATGTTGCCTCTGACACCAGGGTCCCCTTCTCAATAACCTCCAGTGTAGCAATTTGTCAAAGGACGTCTTGAGATGCTGGTAGATAGTATCCAATGGTTCTCCTGATCTGCTCAGAACTTCCTCAAAACAGTCTAGTGGGTTTGTCGGGCATGAACGCCTCTTGATGAAACAATGCTAACTCTGCCCTACTTTACCATCTACATCCAAGTATTCAGAAATGGCATCCTTCATGTTGGATTTCAGGATCTTACCCACAACTGAGGTAGGTTAATCAGTCTGTAATTTTCCGTCTTCTGCTTTAATCCCTTCTTAAACGGGGTGTCACGTTAGCAATTTTCAAGTCCACTTTGCCCTTTCCTGATTCTAGTCATTCCTGAAAGATCACAACTAACGCTTGCACTACACCTTCAGCTATCTCCCTTACAAGGTTTGGTGCATCTGGTCCAGATTATTTATCTACATTCTGGCTATTCAGTTTTCTAACCCGTTCTCTTTGGTGATGACCACCACACTCCGATCTTCCCCTCACTCTGTTGAATTGTTGGGAAATTAATTGTGTCTTCCACTGTGAAGACTGCCGCAAAGTTCCTCAGCCATTCCTTTGTTCCCCACCACGACCTCTCTGGCATCATTTCCATAATCTACTTTTGCCTCTCTTTTGAACTTTATATATCTAAGTGGCTAGCTTACCCCCTTATTTAATTTTCTCCTCCTTATACATTTTTGTTGCCCTCTATTGGTCGTAGTAAGCTTCCCAATACTTTGGTTTCATACTGTTATTCACCACATTATATACTTCTCTCTTTTGCTTTGATGCTATCCCTGACTTCCCTCGTCAGCCATGGTTGCCTCATTCTCCCTGTACCATGTCTCTTTGTCCTTGCAATGAATCTCTGCTATGTCTCAAAAATTACGCTTAGAGCCTCCTGCCATTGTTTTTCTACTGTCTTTTCTGCTAGGCTACTCTCCCAGTCAATTCTACCCCGCTTCTCCCTTATGCCTCTGCAGTTGCCTTTATTCAACTGAAGTACTGTTGACTCTGATTCTATCTTCAGCCTCTCAAATTGCAAATTAAATTCAACCATGTTATGATCGCTGCTTCCGACGGCTTCCTTCAATTTAAGCTCCCTTATCTAGTCTGCCTCTTTGCACAATACCAAAACCAGTATTGCCTTGTCCCTTGTGGACTGCACCACAAGTTACTCAAAAATATTTTGTAGACCTTCCATGAATTGCTTTTCTTACAATCCACTACCAATGTGATTTTCCCAATCCTCCTGCATGTTGAAATCGCCCATGATCACTGTAGCCTTGCCTTTCCTATACATCTTTTCTATCTCCTGATGTATCTGATGGCTCAGCTCCACAATACTCTTTGGAGGCCTGCATAAGATTCCAACTATGGTTGCTTTAACATTGCGCTTCCTCAATTTTACCCATGCAGATTCTACACCATCTGTTCCTGTTATTTCTTGCTATTGATTTAATTTCATTTCTTCCTAATAAGGCAACCCCACCTCGTCAGCCCACCTGCGTATCTTTTGAATAGGGTGCATACCCTTGAATATTTAGCTCCCAATCCTCATCCCCTTGCAGTCATGTCTCCGTGATGCCCATCACTTCATACCTGCCAATTTCGATCTGGGTCACGAATTCATTTACCCTATTCCTTATACTGCATACATTCAGATATAACACTGTCAGTCCTGTATTAACCATCCCTCCTCTCATTGTCATTCGTTTCCCAGTGTGCTTGAAGTTTGTGCGTTAATCATTTCTAGATACTCTATCCTATTTATGTCTGTGATGGAGATTTTAATAATCTATCCTGAATTCTGCACTTTTACCTCCTCTTTTAATTCAGGTTTCTAATTACCCCTATAACTGATTCCCGTTCCCCCCCACCCCCACCACCACTCCTATTCCATTTACATCCCTGTCTACCGCCCTGGTTATGTGATCCATTCGGACTCTGGTCCCAGCATGGATCCAATAAAGATTGTCCCAGCAGAACAGGTCCTTTCTTCCCCAGAAATGAAAGGCGTTTGTTCAACACAAATTACAGGGACAAATGATTTTCTGGACTAATCAAAATGTGAAATGTACAAAGAAATAAGATTGTTAAAATACACTCATGATATCGAGCTATATGAAGTGAAATGTGGATTACTGAACCATGGAAGTGGTATGCAAACTTTTTCATTCATTACTTGACCCACAGCTGAGATGCTAATATCCCCTTTCACAGTGATCACCCGCACTGAGACTCTCTGGCCTCAGTCTCTCGCGCAGTGACTCATGAGGTTATCGGTTCCTGCTCCTGTTGGCAGTCTATTTCAATTAATCCACCTTCTCTCTGGAGCCAGTCAATTAGTCTATTGGATTCTGTTGAGCTGTCAGCCACTCAACTCTGTGATATTATAGGAGATAAATGATCTGGGATCACAAACAGTATCAGCATGGTGCTCACAGGGTATGGCTCCCAGACAAAGATCTTGCGGTTCTGGGGAATTTTTAAATAAATCTTCCATCTTCTGTCTATTTCTCCTCATGCTGCCTCCTGATCTATCTAATTTCCTCCCCGTTTCACGCCGCTTCATTTCTCACTCAGTCTGTCACTCCGTTCTCTTCTCTGTTTATCTCCCTTCACATTCTTTATTTCTATTTCATTCTCTCTCTCTCTGTCTATCTCCAATAACTCTCTCTGCTTTCAGATAGTGTAGTTGGAGAGCTCGTGGGCGTACGAAGGACTGAATGGCATCCGTCTGTCCTCTATTAATTCTGAAGTTCTCTGACCCACAATAAAAACGTTCGGTGCCTGTAGAGACAAGCTGGTTCAGTGAAGGACACAGGGCACAATCATCCATTATCTGTTGCTGTTCTCTGATAAACAGCGACTTCGAAATGTCTATTCAAATAAAATAGATTGAAATTCGAACAGTCGGGAGGACGTTCGCCAGATAATATTGCAACTAGGATTAAATAAACAGTCGCCACACACAAAAGGTGGATTTGTCTGATAGCTCGTCCTCCCAATTAATACTCCCTACCTCCTGCCTGATAATGACGTAACTTGCCTTACTCCAATTCCATAGCTTCTCAAAAGGTCATGACTTATCCATGTTCTTAGCTATCTTATAACTGAAGGAGTTTCCCAAATGTTTCCACAATGTTGTCCCTCTGAAATGTCAGTCACCTGTCCAGGCTCATCAGCCAATACGAGGTCCAGTATGGCCCTTCCTGCAGTGGACTATCCACATACCGTTTCAAGTAACCCACTTGGATGCATCAAACTCGTTCTGCACCGTCTAAGCCATTGCTCTCAGGGAGTCCCAGTCAATATTGGAGATGTTGAAGTCACTCACTATGACAACTCTGTTTTTATTACACCTTTCCATAACTGGCCCACACATTTGTTCTCAAAGTCTCGGTGGCTGTTGAAAGGACTATAGTACAATCCGAACAACAGCAATTGCATCAATCTTATTTTTGTGCAATACTGATATTGCCTCAGTGGATGAGCTCTGCAGTCCGACCTCTCTGAGTGCAAATGCAACATTATCCCTGATTAGTAATACAGCTCCTCCACCTCTTTCATATTCCGCTCTATCTCATCTAACACAACAAAACACTGGAACGTTGAACGCCCACTCCTGTCCCTCTCCAAACTCAGTGTCTGTAATGGCTGCAACATCATGGTCCCACGTATTGAATCAGGTTGCAAGCTCATCTGCCTGACCCATAATAATCATTGCGTTGACATAAACACACTTCAGCCCAATGCCCTCAGATTCTGAGTCGATAGGATTTGCACAAGAGGGGCGGGATGGATATTAATTGGCAGCAATCTCCGATATATAGATCATTGAGATTTGCAGGTCGGTAGGATGTACGCAAGAAGGACGGGATGGACCTGAAGTGGCAGCGATCTCCTGGCAGGCAGGTTTGCTGTTGTCACTTAGGAGGGTTTAAGCTAATGTGGCCGTGGGGGGAGGGGGGTATAGTGTGAACCAGAGCAATAGGTCCACAAATACACGACTGAGGCGGGGTTGGCGACTAATCCCAGTACAGATAAGACCAACAACTAACAAGCAGAGGTCACTGATTTCAATGGCCTGACAATCTGAAGTGCACTGATTATTATGTGAAGTGTATGACAGGCAAGACAAATGAACTTGGAGCTTGGGTGAGTATATATAACTGCTAAGTTAATATTACAGAGATTTCCTTGAAAGAGGGACTCGGGAATACCAATGTTTTACACATATCAGAAGTGCTGCCTCCTCTACCAGTTATTTGACCATGTATTTAACTCTACTACCATCCTATTCCTAACCTCATTGGCACATGGAATAGTCTCGTTGCACCAAAATTTAAATATAATTTCAGCACAACTCTGGCAAGACATTTTTTTCTTTAAAATGGACAGACTTGACAATAAATACTTAAATGTGAGTTCATTAACTGGGAAAGAGGAATCCTTTGAATCAGTCCTTTGCTAACAGGATCTGATATCTATCACCTCCATCAAACCTGCTTGACAACGAACTCCATTTTTCCAGAGCAGCGGGTAGAGAAGGAGGAGTGAAGCGAGGGCTGCCGGGAAGGTGAGGGCTTAATTTATATCTGGGCAGTGGCTATACCGACATACTATACGTATATCTCCCTAACGTCCCCCTCCATTAACCGGAAGAAAAAGTTCCTGTAAGGTAAGGTTGTTATTTCTTATCCATCTTTTTCATTTATTTAAGTGCATTGTTTGGTTTTAGTTAGTTCATATAAAGTTAAGCTTACAATGGCAGGGGATGTCAGATCCGTGGCATGTGACTATTGCTTGATGGGGGAGCTTAGGAACGTGTCTGACGTTCCTGACTCTTACACCTGCAAGAAGTGTGTCCAGCTGCAGGTGTTGTTTGACCGCATGATGACTCTGGAGATAAGGATTGACTCACTGTGGAGCAACCGCGATGCTGAGGAGGTCGTGGATAGCACATTTAGTGAACTGGTCACACCGCAGTTAGGATTGCTGAGCGAGACAGTGAGTGTCTCCAAATACCACATGATGCAGGAATAACACAATCCCCGACCTGCCATCGTCATTGTATTTAGCTAGTGCTGAATTTATTTTTTTTATTTTTAACTATTTTTATATCTCTGCTCATGCAACTTGTAACCAATAGATGAACAAAATTCAATTTAAGTCAGATTCATATTTCGCAGTGTCCCAATTAGCCAATCAAATCACATCCTTCCTTTGACAAACTTGCACATTATCATCTGAAAGAAATCTGGCAGACTTGTCATCGAGATCTCTCCTTGACAAATCATGATGACTCGGCCCTATTTTACTATCCACCTCCCACTACTGCATTACAAGGGCCCAGTTCTTCAGCGAAATATCCCAGGCCAATCCATCTCCAGCTGCTTCATCAGTATCCTTCCCTCCACCATAAGTTCAAAAGCGTGAATGTTCAATGACAAATATGCAATTATAACCACCCACAACTCCTGTTGAAATTTAACATAGCACAATCAATCAGAGATTGGGTACTTTAGATTTAGTCCTATGCAATGAGAAAGTCTAATTAATAACGTTACTACAATTGACCCTGTGAGATCTGACTGTTGCGTAGTTCATTCTGAAATTAAAGATTGGAATTTGAACAATGGGTATGAGTGGCAAGTTGGCTGAGTTGGCAAGTTGGTGTCTTGGGCAAATCACTAAAAGCTTTGCCAGCAGACAGGCAATAGCTAGAATTTGAAAAGACGCACCATTTATAACACACACAATTTCTTCAAATACATAAAAATCTAACTGGAGAGATAAATCAGCCATGGCTAATGAGGCTGGTACAATTGCAACATTTAAAATGCATCTGGTTGGGCATATGATTAAAAAGGGTTTAGAGGAATATGGGCCAGATGCTGGCAAATGGGGCGATACTAGATTGGGATATCTGGTTTGGCATGGACGAGATGGACCAAAGGGTCTGTTTGCGTGCTGTACATCTCTATGACTTTACTCTACAGCCTCATTGTTAATAGTGGGCTCGAAAACCCGGTTAATGACTGATGTCAGGCGAACTGCCTTATGATTTCTTCTCTTTTGCCTCCTTTCCTTCCTGGCACAGAGATTTTACATTTCGATTTTCCAGTTCTCCGTGACGCTCCCTGAGGACATTTGTTTCTGAAAATCCACCACCACTGCCACCACAATCTTCTCCTCTATTTCCTTCAGAACTTTGGGTTGATATCCTTTCAGTCTGTGTGATTTATCAATCTTCAAACATTGCAGCTTCCACAGCACATTCTCATCAGCACCTATCACTGCACTCAGCTCTCGTCCTTGACTGTCTTGATGTTCTGGAATGCTGCTCGTTGTCAACCATTGTGAGGACTGATGCATAGCACCTATTCAGTTCATCCTCCAATTCGTTGTTCTCCGTTTCTCTGTAGCTGCCCTCGTTTTCACGTTGTTCAATGTTCACTCTTGCATCTCTTCCTTTTATAGGTCTGAACTAAACTCTTGCAGTCTCCTTTCATATGGGGATCTAAATGATACGTTCCATATTCTCCACCTTATTGTCTATTTCAAATTATTCTCTGCTGCTATAGAAAGGCTTCACAATCTTACAGAGACTGAGGGAGAGTATTCCAGGGAATTGAGTGCAGAAGGAATCATGTAACTACACTAATCCTGTTAGCCATCATTGGATGTCAAGGTGACACATCTCTGCTGCCTCACAGTGCCAGGGACTCAGGTTCAATTCCAATCTCTGGAGCACTATCTGTCTGGCGTTTGTACAATCTCCCCATGTTTACATTAGGAGCATTAACTCCTTTCGTCTCTCCACTGTCTATCTCCGTGTTTATGCCATCGGCAGGATTTCTCCTTGCAGGTCGATGAAGAAATATGGCAAATGCAAACGGTTTTCACAAAAACGACCCTGGTGTTCAGGCTGCCCTGGGTAACAGGAGACTTGCCTGGCTACTCGTGTCAGTACAGTGTCACTGGTTCGCAAGCTATCCCTCTCAGTCCCTCAGTCGATCTATCACTGCATGTAGCCTTTCGTCGAGCCACGCCTGAGACTCCCCAGAACTCATCGCCTGGTGCTGGTTGCTAGTTAAGCAGGGCTGTCTACACAAAGACACTGGACACTTTCTGACCCGCGAGCGATGCTGGGTAAAGACCTTGCCATTGAAAGGAACCGAATTACTATATTCCAATCGAATAGCAAAGCAGAGTAAACGGGCTGAATGGCATTAAATGGCGTGGTCTTCATCCAAACCATGCTTGGGCCAGAGTACTATGGGATTGCACATCCAGGGCTGTAGACAGGGCTTTAAACTAAATAGGGCCAGGGTGGGCAAGATATTGGCTGAATTAGAAAACCCGAGTTAAAGGACGAGGTAAGAATGTTATTAAAATCTCCAACACAGACATAAATATGACTGTGCGTATGGAGAGTGTTTGCAATCAAACTAAAAGCACACTGAACAAACGAATGACGATGTGAAGAGGAACAGTTAATACAGGACGGAAGGCGTTATATCTGAATGCATGTAGTGTAAGGAATAGAGGAAATGAGCTTTTGGCGCAGATCGGAATTGGCAGGTATGATGTGGCGGACATCATGGAGACATTGCTGCAAGGGTATCAGGACTGGGAGCCGATAAGACATACATCTTATTGAAAAGATAGGTAGGTGGGCGGAGGAGGTGTAGTTGCCTTATTTGTAAGAAATAAAACTAAATCAATAGTAAGAAATTAAGTAGTGTCAGATGATGGGGAATCTGTGTGGGCCGAATTGAGGTATCGAAAAGGTGAAAAATAAAACATAATTGGAGTCTTCTACAGGCCTCCAAACAGTAGTCAGGAGCTGGGGCACAAGACACACCATAAGAGAGAAAAAACGTGTAGGAAAGGCAAAGTTAAAGTGATCATGGGGATGTTAAAAATAAAGGTTGTTGAGATTGAGGACGGGCTCAGCCAGTTGGAAGATGATGGTAGTGTTTGGATGCAGTTCAGGCCTTTGTATGAGGAAGAAGCGGAGATCCCTGAGACCATCCTAGTGGGGGTGGGGAGGGGTGTTGTTGGATGTGTAATGGGATGGTACGTCCATGGGAAAGAGGAGGTGGATCGAACTTGCAAAATGGAAATTCTGAAATTGGTGTAAAGTGTCAGATGAATCACAGATGTGTGTGAGCTGGGACTGGACCAAGACGGATGATTGAGTCAAAGTAGGAAGAGATGAGTTGTTTGTAGCAGGTGCAGACTGAAGCAATGTGTCTACCTTGGCCACCCTTTTTGAGGATGTCGGGAGGAGATGGACTTGACCTGTACTACCAGAGGATCATCAGCTTGGGGCCATTGGGTGGTGTTTGGGAGTGTGGTGTGTGGGGAGGGGATCACCAGGAGAAATTAGATCAGTTATCGCAGTTGATACAGTGGCCTGATATGCCATGGTGGGGGTCATGTTCTAAGAAAAGACTTGTTATATTTTTCTATCACTTGATTCTTGTTCAGATTGTGCAGTTATTCTGAATTTCTGTATCTCCATCAAATGCAGACGACATGTATTTTCTCGCCTAGTGTGGTGCCTCAACATTTCTTAAACTTTTTTTACAGTATGTGCAACAATGGACGTTTATTTTAATAATTTGCTTCCAATTCAAGGGAAACGTGAGAAGATGATTTGAACTCCGGCAGTGTGTCCATTACGTGCAATTTAATTGAATGTTTATCCTCATCACACTCATTCTTTCAAACAAACAATGAGTGAATCCGTAAATATTGCAGAATTTTTTTTCAGCTCTGTCGATTACTGGGAATGTGACAAAGGACATATTTCAGTGTCACGGAAAATGCATATGTTCCAGTGTAAGGTGTCATATCCTGATCCATCCTAAATTATTCACAAGTTTTATAAATGAAACTTGCAGAGGTGAAAGAGCATACATAAAAGGTGAGCTCAGCTCTGTGTACAAAATGCTATTTCTGGCTCCCTCATAAATGACGTTAACTACATTAATCTGTAAATTCCCCAAAATAAGAACAACAAGAGACTGTCCCACTGTGAGCATCATGTGGTGAGGAATACAATCTCCAAGGTTACACAGCATCCTGGATTGAATGAATAACATTGTCCCTTCACTGTCCGTTGTTCAGAGTCCTGTGACTCTCTTTGAAACATATCAGTTAGTGTCCCTGCACCACGAGGATCACTGGGGTTCACCATCACATGCTGAATGGAAATTAGACATAGGCAATAAGTACTGGTCTTGCTAACGGAAGTCACATGACAAGGATAACTGACAGGAATCTGCTCTACTCAAGGCATCCATTCTAACCGATCTGATTTCTAATGCAGTTTTAATGACGCTTTTCTTCTGACCTAAGCATCTGATCTTTCTGTAACTCCATGAAACTTTTGCAAGTTGTGCTCATCATTCTGAAAGGGAGAGCCTTTGTGCGGTTGAGAATGCTTTCATTATTGGTCAGTATCTATAGCAACGTAGAAACTAAGATCAGGAGTAAGTGATTGTTCAAATTGAACCAACTCTGCCATGTGATAAGATCATGGATGATGTGATTGTGGCCAGAAACACGCATTCCTGCTATGCTCTCTAACTTTAATTCATAAGTCATAGCCGATAACCTGTCTGCCTGTGGTTTAAGAATATTTAATGTCTCACCTTCCATCACTCTCTGGGAGGGAAGTTCCCACAGACGCAGAACCCTTTGATATGGTTAAAACAATCATCAACTCCTTCACTGGGATATTCTCCATTTTCCAGGAGTCCATTCGTTTCTGGAAATCTCTCACACAAATTGAAATATTATTTCAGCATTCAACGTGAACAGACTACTCAGAATATTACGGGTTTAAACGGGATCATGTGTCATTTGCCTAAACTCCAACTGATCCAAGGTCAACCTGACAATGTTTCCTCCAGAGATAAATGCTCCTCACAGGAATCAGTTGAGTGAATCTTCTCTGGACTGCTTTTCATCTCATTGGGCCCTCAGCTCTCCAGAAGTAATCTCACCGTACTCTACTCCTGAATGTATCCTCTTTCAAAAGGTTTGCAAATTTATATTGTCCCCCTATGATGTGCACGCAATGTTTTTTTTTGCGATGCAGGTGCCTTATTCCTGTGTGCATCAGATTTTCGAATCCCTCCATTGAATTAATGCACTGTTTTCCCATTCAAACCACCAATCTATTCAAACACAGACACATTTTTCCCGCTATTCCCCATATAACAACATATCATTCACTTGATCCACTTCGAACTCTCTATAATATTATTAAGTGGAGGTCAGCATCCATCTGATAATTAAAAGCAATGCACCCAGCGAATATCTCCTCTCCTTATAATATGGTAAGGGAGTATGACAAGTGATGTAACCCACCTCCTTTTTGATACCAATATTGTTATAAAGGAGTGGTTCAATGAAATGGAATTATTTCACGCAATCTGTAATTAACAATTACTATTTGCCTGTCTAGGGGTGACACCGTGGCTCAGGGGCTAGCACTGCTGCCTCACAACGCTAAAGACCCAGGTTCGCTTCCAGCCCCTATGTGGAGTTATCACATTCTACTCGTGTCTGCGTGGGCTTCAAACACGTGTTCCTGTTTCCTCTCACAATCCAAAGATGTGCAGGTTACTTGAATTGGGCATGGTAAATTGCCCATAGTGTTCACGGATGGGAGGTTAGGTGCATTAGTCAAGGGTAAATATAGTTTATAGGGTAGAGAATGCATCTGAGTGGTTTACTCTTTGGAGGGTCAGTGTGGTCCTTGTTCGTCTGAAGGGCCTGTTTCCCTACTCTAGGTATTCTATGATTCTAACAGTGAACAAATCACTAACAAACTGAACAATCTCTCTGTAACTAATTACTTATTCTGGAATAAAACAAGATTTTCCTGATATGCGGTTTCACTAATGCGGATTCCACTCATAAATCCATTATTAGTAAAAATAAAATTAAACTTAGTTTCTCAAAGATCATCCAGAATTGACTCTCATGAAATTTCTGTATCTTATTCCCTTATCTTTCTCTGTCTGAAATGCCTTCTCAGTTGTTTTCTGGTTGCAAGAATATTTGCTCAGCGTGTTGTGCAACTTTATTGATGGATAGAGCTGTTTACGCTGAGAATGGAGATTGTTTGTGAGACCCCAATATTTTTTTCACAAATGACACTTTCCTATCATCATTTTTTCAGCTAGCAGTGGATTCTCCTCCTCTGTCCATTTGCCTCTCTGTTATATGTATCTCTGCTTAACATAAGAAATTCTTATTATATGATTGGTTTCATATTTTTATCACTAAAATGGATCCTTACTCTCCAAGTGCCATTTTAACTTAATTGCCATCATTTGAACTGTTGCTTGGATAAAAATGCTACTTGGGCCTGCTAACTGAATGGGTTTGATCCATTCTCTCAATTTTGAAACCTGCAAACTGCTTACCCACAGACATTAGTTCTTCTATTTAATCACTGGAAAATACCTTACCTTTTCAAAGGCCATCATGGTATTGCCCAAAATTTTGCAAGTTCGCCGTTTTTACGCACCAATAGACTGATATGCACACTGATACCTCCACCTCTATAATAATAGTCCGATCAAAAAAATCCGGATTACGATTTTTTAAAAAAAATCTTATTTCAAAACCAGGCAGCTGTCGATTCTTCTCCATATCCCTGTCTTTTTTTCTTATTCTTGGGGATTCTGCTTCCCAGGTCTTTGGCTGATAAAGGTCCCTGTCAGAGAGCAGATCTTTCTGCTATCAGGCTGGACTTGTTGGCGGCTTGCTGCACTTTGCCGCTCTGGCCAACTGTTTAAGTGTTTGATATTTGTGCCCCAAAATATTGGATTGCTTCATTGGTTTTAATATTGTCAAAACACTATATACAAACATGATTAGCATTTGTCATCTCGACACATTATTTAAACTGATTGGCTGAATTTGAATTTGAATTTGTCTTATAGCAACCAAGATACTGCTAGCTGTTTGACCAAACATTTTTAATTTTTCCAGTACTCTGGGCATCCTTTCAAATCTCTTGAAGGTATGGTATACTTAAAAATTCATAACACTGTCCACCCTATGTCAACCTCTGATTACCTTATATAGATCAATCCAGACAGCTCTCAACCTTCTTCACTCGATTGAAAACAGTGGTAACTACTTCAGACTTTCCTTCTAAGACCTTACCTCCAAATCAGGCAACATCCTTTAAAGTCTCTTTTGAACCCTTTCCAAACGCTCCATGTCCTTTTTGAAATGCAGCAAGCAGAAATATGCTCAGTACTCCAAGTGTGGTCACACCGGAGTTTGGTGCACCTGCAGTACGATCATGTGGCTCCAAAATTCTATCCCTCTTCCAATAAAAGCTAACATACTGTACGCCTCCTTAACAAGCCTATTAACCAGATGGGCATCTTTCAGTGATCTACCTACCTTGACAGCGAGATCCATTTGCTCATCGAAACTGCCAAGAACCTTAACATTGTCCCAGTACTCTTTATTCCTTTTTCTCCTTCCAAAGTGAACCACCTCACACTCTTGCACATTAAACTCAAGTTGCTACCTCTTAGCCCAGTTCTGCAGCGTATCTATGTCCCTCTGTAACCTGCAACATCCTTCAGCACTATCCACACTTCACCAACCATATTATCATCATTAAATTTACTACCACATCTTTTTATGCCCTCATTTATAAAAAGGTAATTTATAAAAATGACAAGTAGCAGTAATCCCAACAAGTTCCTCTGTATGAACAACAGCTTGTGGTGTACTGTGTGAAAACAGAAAGCATTGATTTTGTGCCTCTGCCATTTTTGAGATTTTCATCTATACGTTGTCAGTTGCAAAGGGCCATCACTAAGTTTCACTCTGCGCTTCTTTGTTATGAACTAGTGAAAGCTACTGGTGTCAGTATTTATGTTTCCATTCATTTCCTGTCATACCTTCTTGTAATGTTGTGTGTTAACCCTTTGCTTTTTTTTTGTTTGTTTTCATTAATTCACAAGAAGAGGGCATTGCTGTGTAGGGCGGAATTTATTGGCCACCCTTGATTTCCCAGAGGGCAGTTAGGAGTTATCTACAATGCGGTGGGTCTGGAGTCACATATCGGTCAGACCAGCTAAGGATGGCAGTTTCCTTCCCCATAGGACATTAGTGAAACAGGTGAGCTTCTCCTGACAATCTATTCATGTTTGCCATCAGTTTATTAATCTCAAATTTGAATTCAAATTCCACCATCTGCCATGGCAGGATTCGAATCCAGCTCCCCAGAACATTATCTGGGTCTCTCGATTAACAGTTCAGCTATAATGCACTGGGCCACTGCCTTACCCAATCCCGTGGAGTGTGACTAACTTGCCCTAGTTTTTTTCCTCATGCTGTCATTGCATTCCTTATCTAGACATGAATATATTTTCTCTGTCATGCAATTCTTCTTCTCTCTCAAATATACTTTAACTGTGAGTTATTTAGTATCCCTTTAAGTATTTGTCAAATTTCTTCACCTGTCCTGCTTTTGACTGTTCCCCCACCCCACACCAACATCTTTCTTAGGCCACTGTAAGTATTATTACCCAAAACTAAGGCTCTCATATGTGACTCTGTTTTCACTCTTTCAATCTAAATTTGAAACTACAGTATGTTGTGGTCATTCTTTCCAAGAGGATCCTTTCCTGCAAGATCGTTTTTCATTCCTTCCTTATATCAAAACTAAAGTACCGTGCTCTCTGGGTGGCTCCATGACTTGTGTTCTCAGAAACAATCCTTCATATACTCTACGATTTGTATTTGGAGCCTACCCTTTACCAACTTGATTGATTCAATATGCACGTTTATCCCACCGTTGTTAGCTTGTCACGAACCCTCATTATTTCCAACCTCAGAAGTACTTTGGAGAGACGGTGGCTGAAAATTACTCTTCCAAAGACGTTTCTTCCCTTGCTTTTTATTTGCACCTGGACTAATTTTCATTTTGTTCCCTCGTGCCAATATAATTTCTTAATATAGCCTTGGCATCAGCCTTAACCAATACAACAATTCCACCTACTTTACCTTCATGTCTATCCTTTTGGAATACCGAGTACCCATGGACAATTCACAGTCCAGTCCTGATCTGCGTGTAACCATGTTTCAATCATCCTTATAAGGTCATACCCATTTATTTCTGTATCTACTGCCAGCTCATCAATTTTATTCCAAATGTTGTGTGCTTTTAGGCCTAAGGTTTTCAAATAAGTTTTTTTAAAATTTGTTTTTCCGCTTTGATATTTTCTTGAGAACGAGCTTCCTGATCTCACAAACGTCACTCCTTCACGAACCCCATACATTCCATCTTCATTTGGTAATCTCTGACATACATCTCTATCATTTATTCCAGCCTCCAACTCACATTTTGGACTGATTTGATTCCTTCTCGCAGCATGGTCATGAGTCTGCCTGTGCCTGATGTTCTACTCACCTCTACCTTCTGCTCAGTTCTTGACCTGCTGCTTTGTTTCCCAGCCTCCTAGTTTATTAATTTAAATCCACCCAATTTGCACCTCCCCCATGATAAGTGAAATGAAGAAATTAGTTAAAGGTAGGGTGCGAGAAATTAGAGTAATGAATACTCTTTATTGATCAGAACAGACGAAGATGCGAACTTATCGCAGTGATCAAAGATTGTCGGCACAAGACCTTGGAGTGAGATAAGGCAAGAGTACATTTAGAGAGTTGTTAGGATTTGGAATGCCCTGCCTGGGAGATTTGTGAATGAAGATTCAAGAGGGAACTGGATATATATTTGAACGTTCCGAAATTAAAGGGCAACAGTGATAGAGGTGGCAAATGGGAGGTTTTAGGAGACATTTCACAAGATGATGCATACACAGTGGCCAAATAGCCTCCTTGTGTACATTAAAGTTCTGTACTCTATCACGTACAGATGCAAGTCAAAGCCAGTATCAGATTATTTCCAGTTGTAAATGTTGGCAAATATCTGATCATTTTGCTGCAGCATAACCATTTAAATGCAAGTATTGCAAGGTCAGCTTGATGATGAAGTCTAATTAGTACTCAGACACGAATATATTAAATCATGTATCCCTACAAATAAAACATTATTTCCTTTGTTTTGCTGCAAAACCCTTTGAAAATGCCTGATTGTTCAATCACACGGACGTATGTTCATCGTTCTTTTTCACATTTCACATTAAATACCATTCATTCTAAAAATTGCAAGGTTTCAAATTATTGTTCACTACAATTTAATAACACAAATCATTTATTCAAACTAATATTCTCTGTTTATGTTGAATTATTGTCATTTTTTCAATTCTTCGTAAAAAGCTGAAGCTTGCATATTTAGTGAGAAATTAAACTGGTTGATTATATATAAATTTGTAAGAACGTTATTTCTATATGATGTTTCAGTCGTTTTCTCACTTAAAAAATACAATCATTCAAAAGCCAACGACTTTCCAAATGTTGGAGTGACGATGTATTCTTTTGAAGACTGACAATGAGTATGTAATTGTAGCGAGTTTTGAGAATATTTGTAGCTCAGTTAAAGGTTTTAGATGTAGGCTTGCTCGTTGATCTGGGATGTTCATTTTCAGACTTTTAACTATCTTCGTCTTCAATGGGCCTCAGGCGAACTAATGCTGAAAATTCCTGCTTTCTATTTATATGTTTGGTTTCCTTTAGATTAGTGATATCATTTCCTGTGGTGAAGTCACGTCCTGTTCCTTTTCTCAGGGATGATAGTTGAGGTCTAACACGATGAGTTTGTGGATAGAGTTCCAATTGGAATGCCATGCTTCTATGAATTCTCGTGCGTACCTCTATTGGGTTTGTCTTAGGATGGATGTGTTGACCCAGTCGAAGTGGTGTCCTTCTTCATCCATATGTGAGGATACCAGTGAGAGAGGATGATGTCCTTTTGACTATAGTTGGTGTTCATGTATCCAAAAACATGTAGTTATGATCAGCACCATCGTCAGATGACATGTTCTTTGTTCGATATTAATAAAATATACATTCTTCATTTTAGTATCATAAAATGTTGGCAGGAAAGTATATTTTAGTTCCATGAATATAATATCAACCTAATTGTTTTCAGAGATGATTTAATTATTGTTTGGTTGACTAATGATAATTCACATTTTTGTGAAATAAAATTCACAAACATAGCAAATATCTGACTTTTTTTTAAGATCAGCTTGCAATCATAACCTACATTTAAAAATAATTGAAAGATTTGAATTCAGTCACAGCTGCCTGTGATAGTGGGTAATACATTGTTCTGCTCTTAACTGAATCCAGAGAGCTTCCACCTGGATCAGGACAGTCATTCAATCATTATTTCACAACAAATTATTTCGATTCCATCTTCGGTCTAAGCCTTGCACGGGGGCAGATGAATGGACATGCAATGTCAGAATCGCATCGCACAAGTTACTTATGGTGATGGCATCTGGCTTGCCTCCCAGACTCCAAGCATCTGCTACCTGGACCAGACACTGGGCGAAGACGTTAACAAGTTGATAGTATTCTGCAGCACTTTGTGTCTCGCAAAGAAACCTCTAAAACCGTGTCCAATAAATGTCACCTTCACATTCACCAGTATCAAAATAAAATTGTACATCTTTGTTGATGGACAAAAAATAATACATGGGTCACCCAACAGAATCTATCTGAAGAAAACAGCAGCAAATGGCAAGTCCAGCATCACGTTAATAACTGAACTTGACGGATTCTTTTTGGTTAGGTCATCTCACACATATTCTACTGGTACTCAGGTGACTGTAAGAATGCACACCATAAGTGGACGTCTTGGCCTAACGCCTCTACAAAGCTTCCTGATCTCACACACATCACTCCCTCACACATTCAACAATTGGTAAGAATCCTCAAGCTGGTTGAAGCATGAAACAAAGAACAGTACAGCACAGTGCAGACATTTCGGCCCTTGATGTCCAGCCAACCTTTTATCCTACTCTAAGGTCAGACTAACCTACATACCCTTCATTATGCTATCATTCATTTGTCTATCCAATCGTCGCTTAATATATCCCCAATGCAGCTGACTCTACTACAGTTGCCAGCAGTACATTCCACCCATCCACCATTCTCTGTCTAAGGAACTTACCTCTGACATCTCCACTAAATCTTCCTGCAATTACATTAAAGTTTTTCGCCCTGGTGATACATATTTCCACCATGGGAAAAAGTCTCTTGCTATCCACTCTACCTTTGACTCTCATCATTTTGTACACGTCTATCAAGTCATCTCTCATCCTTCTTTGCTCCAATGAGAAAAAGCCCTGAACTCTTCTTTGTTAGAATCCTGACAAATCTCCTCAGCACCCTCATTAAAGTTTCCACATCCTTCCTACAATGAGGCGACCAAAACTGATCACATTATTCTCAGTGTGATCTCACCAGGGTTCCATAGACCTGCAGCATAACCTCGAAGCTCTTAAACTCCATCCCCCTGCAAAGGAAAACATCATACGCCTTCTTAACAAACTTATAAAACTGGGTGGCAACACTGAGGGGGCTATGACATGGACCACAAGATCACCCTGTTCCTCCACAATGCAAGAATCCTGCCTTTTTTCTGCATTAAAATTCGAACTTCCAAAATGAATTGCTTCACACATTTCCACTTGAACTCCATCTGCCACTTATCAGCCCCATTCTGCATCCTGTCAATGTACCATTGCAAACTACAACAGCCCTCGACACAATCCACAATTTCAACAATTTTTGTTACATCGACAGACTTATTAACCCACCCTTCCACTTCCTCATCCAAGTCAGTCAAAAAAAACAGCAGAGGACCCAGAACTGTTCCCAACGGAACACCACTGATCACTGAGCTCCAGACTGAATAATTCCCATTTACACCAGTTTGTGTCTTCTATGTGCCAGTCAGTTCTGTATCAAGATAGACAGGTTTACTTGCATCCCACCCCTCCTTCCTTTCTGAATGAACCTGCCTTGGGGAATATTATCAAATGCCTTGTTAAAATCCATTCACTCTACATCATTGCTGCACCTTCTTCAATGTGTTTGATCCCATCCTAAAAGATTTTAATAAGTTTTGTGAGGCATGACCTGCCCCTCACAAAGCTATGCTGACTATTTCTAATCAAACTATGATTTTCCAAGTAATCATAAATTCTGTGTCTCAGAAACCTCTCCAATACTTTGCCCAATACTGTTGAAAGTTTGACTGGTCTGTAAATCTCAGGATAATCCCTAGTACCTTCCTTGAACAAGGAGTAATTTTTACCGCCCTCCAATCATCTAGCACTACTCCAGTTGACAGTGAGGATGTAAAGATCATCGCCAAAGGCGCAGGTATCTCTTCCCTGTTTTCCTGTAGTAACCTCGGGTTTTGTCCGTCTGGCCCAAGGGATTTATCTATTCTTGTCTTTGTACTTGAATCAATCAGTACTTCACCTCAAAATGTCTATGCCCTCTCCAAACAAATGATTGACTGCTTTCCATTTCAGGACAATATACAGTGCTCCCTTCTGGAGCACGTATGGTTCCCAATATCCTGTCAATCATGAAATGAAAAACATGGGAAGGCATCAATGCCTTCCTGATGAAGTGCGGATGCCCAAAGCTTTGACTCTCCTGTTCCCCAGATGCTACCTGACTGGCTGTGCTTTACCAGAGCCACATGTTTCGACTCTGATCCCCAGTACCTGCAGATATCACTTTCTCCGTTACTTAGAGCTGTCCCATCTGCACACTGAACATGTGGAACTGACTGTTTAGTTCTGGAAAGTTGCATTTGAGGAATACATTTATTAAAAGAGAAAATACAATTCAACAAATATTCATTCATTCCCAGAGTAACAGTTTTGTTCATGAATTCTGCAGAGAACAGACAATGAATGGCTGACGAACTCCGCATTATAGAGTATCCAGGTGTTATATTCCAGGATGTCCTTTACCTCAATGCTGGGAATATTGTTCGACAGACAGATATGATAAGTGAACAAGGTGAAATGGGGAAGTGTGACAATTTTGCCATCACAGAGATGTGTTTGCTGGAGGTCAGGGCTGACAACTCAATATCCAGTGGCACAAGATCTATAGGCACGACAGGAGAGGTGGTAAAAGAGGAAGTGTTTTTGCATTATTAATTATGGAGTCAGTTACTGCAATAAGAAGGATCTTCTATTGAGGCTTGGTGGTTAGAGCTTAGGATCAAAACCATGACAGACACACCGCTCTGGATATATTGTAGACTCCCAGATAAAAGAAAGTACAGGAGCTGATATAGAACCCATTTACTGAGGTGTGTTAATATAATAATAGGATCATTATATTCAGGCATTTCAATTCCAAACATTCATTCGGGCAGTGATAACCTTTTAGAGGGGACGGATGCCTTGAAAAGTATGCCACAGAGCTTCTTATATCAATGTGTAGCAGATACAACAATGGGCGGGGTTGTGCTGGGCCTCGCTATGGGGAATGAAGCCAGTCAGATGGTGGAGGCAGAATTGGGAACGCATGAAAGGACCAGTGGCCGTGAATCATATGTTTTGAGTTTGCTAAGGAAAAGACCCAAAAATGTTTGAAAAATAAAAGCTTTTTGGATTTGCCGATTTGATGGAAAAATATGACAGGATCGGCCCAAAGTGCAGGTGCTTCTGGGTGAAACTGTAGCAGAACTTCATGGAGCGGGGGGGTGTTGGGGGATGACTTGATCAAATGGAATTGATGACAGTGTCGGCCCAGCATGTTACACCGCAGATAACATTTAGGAAAACAAGCCAAGAGAACCTCAGATGTCGACACAAATTTCGAGCAGAATTAAAAAGGATAGAGAAGCTTAAAGCAGTTACAAAGTGAGCAGGTCAATGGAGGTCCGAAAAGAATATAGGAAGTGTAGGGCTAAACTTAAAAATAAGTCAGTAGAAGAGCAGAAGTGGAGGTGGGGAATTAAAACATTAGAGGGTAATATTTGCAAGAATTCAAAGACATTCTTTCGGTTTATTAAGCGGAAGAGGATAACGCGGGAGATAATGGGGAGTATTAGGGACCAAGGGCCCTAAAGCACGGAGCCAGAGAGCATGTTAAACACGGACTTTCTTTCGGTCTTTAGATTGAAGAAGGAGTTCCTGGATTCAAGGAGAGAGACCGTGTGAACCTTGAGTGAATTGATGCAGAAGCTGACGAAGAATTGGAAGTTTAAGCGGGATAGAGAGTGGGCAAATCCACAGATCAGGATGAGCTGTATCTTGGGCTGACGTGGAAGATGAGTGAGGAGATTACAGTCTCTTAACCTTTCATTTTTGCTTTGACTCTGACCACAAAGAAGTTGTGATAGGACAGGATAATACCTAATATTGGTACAACTTTCAGAGTGCCAGAAATACCGCATGGGGTAAAAGAATACAAAGATTCACAACAGTGAGAGTGAAAAATGCAGAAAATTCTGTGGCCTGTTGAGGCTGGCTCATTAAATATATTCAGGGTTGAGGCAGACTGATGTTTACACAAGCTTTATGGGGAAAATGCAGACAAGTGGAATGGGGGATTTTCAAAATAGATCTCACCTAATTGAGTGGAAAAGCAAACTCAGTGAGCGGATAGACATACTGCTGTTCCTAGGTCGAAATGTTTCATTTTTACAATAGTCTTATATTCATTGGAACGTCAACCTGTCTCGCTGTGGAGTGAGACACAGTTTGGAATGCAGTCGACGGATTCAAGCAATTCATAAATGCAGTACTATTAGACAGAAAGGACCAAGGGACTGTGACAAAGCGGATTGGCTGTCGGGGTGAAGATTAGCATCAGCGCAGTCAGCACGACCAAAAGGAAGACCTCAGGAAGACACCCTCCAAGGCCAAGCAGTGACTTTGCCTGGAGAGCGGATAGTCTATGGTCAGGCGTCAAGGAGTGCCTAATGCCCAAGTGCTACATCACTGCAGTGTCTCCCTCTTTCCCTAACTAAACGTATATGCGAAGGGGTCGAGAGGAATGCTTTTAGTAGCAGAGTAAATAGTAATGTTTGGCTCAAGAGGTTTTCGAAAGCAACAGCTCAGCAAAACCTACAGAAAAGCTCACATAAAGTCCAGTTGAAAATGTGTTGCTGGTTGGTCCGGGCGTCTCTGAGGTGTTCTCTGAAGCGTTCTGCAAGTAAGCGGCCCGTCTCCCCAATGTAGAGGAGGCCACATCGGGTGCAGCGGATGCAATAGATGATGTGTGTGGAGGTACAGGTGAACTTGTGGCGGATATGGAAGGATCCCTTGGGGCCTTGGAGGGAAGTGAGGGAGGAGGTGTGGGCGCAAGTTTTACATTTCCTGCGGTTGCAGGGGAAGGTGCCGGGAGTGGAGGTTGGGTTGGTGGGGGGTGTGGACCTGACGAGGGAGTCACGAAGGGAGTGGTCTTTGCGAAACGCTGATAGGGGAGGGGAGGGAAACAACCAACCAAACCACCCCGTGGCTCAACACTTTCAACCAACCCAACCACCCCGTGGCTCAACACTTTAACTCTCCCTCCCACTCCACCGAGGACATGCAGGTCCTTGGACTCCTCCACCGGCAAAACATAACAACACGACGGTTGGAGGAAGAGCGCCTCATCTTCCACCTGGGAACCCTCCAACCACAAGGGATGAACTCAGATTTCTCCAGTTTCCTCATTTCCCCTCCCCCCACCTTGTCTCAGTCGGTTCCCTCAACTCAGCACCGCCTTCCTAACCTGCAATCTTCTTCCTGACCTCTCCGCCCCCACCCCACTCCGGCCTATCACCCTCACCTTGACCTCCTTCCACCTATCACATCTCCATCGCCCCTCCCCCAAGTCCCTCCTCCCTACCTTTTATCTTAGCCTGCCTGGCACCCTCTCCTCATTCCTGATGAAGGGCTTATGCCCGAAACGTCGATTTTCCTATTCCTTGGATGCTGCCTGACCTGCTGTGCTTTAACCAGCAACACATTTTCAACTGTGATCTCCAGCATCTGCTGACCACATTTTTTACCCTCACATAAAGTCCATTCAACTTCAGTGTTGCAGCAGTGGTGATAGCAATTAGGACAGCTGCACGTTCCTCCTTCGGGATGTGGGATCTCAGGTAAATTTCCACCGTCCCTGAAGACTACATGTGTGGAAAGTGAAACCTGCTGCAACTCCTGGGAGACCGTGTTCAGGAGCTGGAGCTGAATGCATTCAGGATCATCCGAGATAATGAGAACTTCATATAGAAGATCTTCCTTGTTGTGGTCACACCCAAAACCCGCACCAATCATGTTTCTGTAATGACTATAATATCCCAGTTCCACGTTAAGATTCATGCCATGAGTTCATCAGGCTTACCTGTCAGTCTTGTTGCATTTAAATAAAGTCAATTTAATCCAACAGGCAGTCCTTGCTTCCTGATGTGTTCAAGACAGAGAGAAGGTGGACAACGACATGGAATGGCGAACGGAGTAGGCAGAGATTGCAGGAATCCCCTGTGGCCATTTCTGTCGAAAACAATTACACCGTTTTGGATACTGTTCAGAGGAATGACGGTTCAGGGAAAAGCAGCAGTAGCAAGGTTGGTGCCATTACCATTGACTCTGGGGCACAGTGGGAAAGGGGAACGGTAAACAGGACCTTAGAGATAGGAGAGTCGATTGTTAGAGAGACAGATCGGAGATTCCATTGCCTCAAACGGGAATCCAGGATGGTGTGTTATCTCTCAGGTGCCAGGATGTCTCTGAGTGGCTGCAGAACATTCTGAATGGAGCAGGGGAGCAGGCAGAAGTCATTGTGCACGTTGGCACAAATGACACAGGTAGATATAGGAATGAGGTCCTACAGAGTGATTACTGAGAGCTAGGAGAAAAGTTAAAAACTAGGACATTGAAGGTGGTAATCTCCTGATTACTTCCAGTGGGATGAGCTAATGATAGTAAGAACAGGAGGATATGGCAGATAAATAAGTAACTAAAGAATTGGTGCGGGGATGGGGGCAGAGAGATTCAATATTTTAGATCATTTGGGTCTTTTCTGTGACAGGATTAACCTGATCAGGAGAGACAGGTGGCACATGCAATGGGGAGGAGACCAATACCTTGTTGGCGAATTTTGCGAGTGCTACAAGGGAGGGTTTAAACTATATTGGCGAAGAGGGTTATACTCATGATCAGGCAGGCAAGTGCGAGGCTGGAAGGAGATTCAGTAAACAGAAACAGTAAAGTGAAGAGACAGGTTAGGCTGGAAAATGACAGGGAGCAAGGAATGCCTGTTGCATTAAACTGCATTTATTTCGATGGAAGAGGCCTGGCAGGTAAGACTAATAAACTGAGGGCGTGGATAGGAAAATGTGATTGGGATAATGCAGCCTTTATAGAAACATAGCTAAGCGAGGGACAGGACTGGCTGCTTAACTTACCAGGGTACAGTTGCTTTAGACGGGACAGGGATGCTGGAAGGAGGGTAGGGAGTGTTGAATTTCTGATTAAGGGGATTATCACAGCAGTGATCAGAGATAAAATAACTGACCAATCATCCAGTGAGGCTTTGTCGGTGCAGCTAAGAAGTAGGAAGTGGATGATGATGTCTCCGGGGTTGTAGTATAGGCCTCAAAATAGCCAACGTGAATTAGAGTAACAAATATGCAGGGAGAAGGGAGACATTCAGGAGCAATGTGGTTGTCATAATCATCGATTTTAATTTTTGTAACAGACTGAGACTGCCGGAGCGTTAAGGAATTTGATGGAGTGGGATCAGATAAGTATGTTCAGGAAAGTTTCCTCAAGCAGTATGCAGAGGGTCCTTCTTGGGAGGGTCAAAACTCGAACAACTCTTGAGAAACAGAGCAGGACAGGTGACTGAGGTGACAGTGGGGGAGCACTTTGGGACCAGTGACCATCTTTCTATTAATTTTCAAATAGCTATGGAGAAGGACAAAACTATGGAGAGGCTGAAGTTCTAAAATGGGACAAGGTAAATGTTGATGGCATTAGACAGAAGCTTGCAGGGGTCAACTGGAGTAGTATGTTTGCAGGTGAATGGTCACCTGGCTAGTGGGAGGCCTTTAAACGTGAGATAGCTAGAGTTCAAAGGTTTTTATGTTCCTGTGACAGTGAAGGGTACGGTTGGCATGAATGGCGAACTCAGGATGACAAGAGATATTTAGGCTTTGACAGAAAAAAGGGGGATGCGTGGCTCAGGTACAGGCAACGGGGAATAAGGGAATCCCTGGCAGTAGATAAGGGATATAGGAGTCTACCTCTGATGGAAATCAAGAAGGGTACAAAGGTATGAAAGAACCTTGGCTGAGAAGATTAGGATGAATCCAAAGAGGTACTTTAAGAGTACGAAAGGAAAGCAATAACCAGTGAGAGAATAGGACCTCTCAAATACCAAAGTGGACATATATGTGTGGAACCATAAGAGATGGACGAGGTCCTCAACAAATATTTCTTCTCAGTATTTACCATGGAGAAAGACATCAATACTTAGGAACTTGAGGAAGTTAGTGATGATATCTTACGGGCAGTCCATGTCATAGTAGAGAAGATATTGGGCGTACAAGGATGTTTGACTGTGGATTAATCTCACGGTCCTTAACAAGTATATCCATGAACACTGCAAGGAGCTAGAAAAGAACTTGCGGCGACCCTGGTTACAACCTTTTATCATCATTAACCAAATTTGGGATTCTGGAAGACTGGGGGATAACAAATGCTGTACCCTTATTCAAAAAGATCTGTTAAAAAAAATGTCTGAGAACTGTAGACCAGTACATTTAACATCATCGGTAGGTGCATTATTTGAGATGATACCATGGCATAAGATGTGCATGCATTTGGAAAGGCAGCGTCTGATTAGGAATAGTAAGCTTGGTTTTGTGCATGGAGGTTTATGCCTAAAAAAGCTTTAAAGTTAATTGATGATGTGACCAGGAAGGTTGACTTTGGCAGGGTGTAGACGTCGAAACATATGGTGCTGGAAAGGCACAGCAGGCCAGGCAGCATTCAAGGGGCAGGAGAATCGATATTTCAAGCATAAGCCCTTCATCAGGAATGTCCAAATATCGATTCTTCTGCTTCTCGGATGCTGCCTGACCTGTCGTGCTTTTCCAGTGCCACACTGTTTTTCGCTTTGATCTGCAGCATCTGCAGTGCTCACTTTCTCCTCGGACGGTAGAATTAGTCTGTATTGATTTCAGTTACAACAGAACAGGATGAATGTTTTCATCCCCTGGACACTGATATACAGTTACAGGAGGAGGCTAATCAGCCCCTCGATCCTATAAAACTGTACCCAGAGTAGATCACGCAGCAACAGGATCTATCTTACACAGCAACAGGATCAGTCAATTCAGTTACTTGAAGTCCATAACACAGGAAATCGAAGAGACCACAACCTGACTGGACTCTGGGTTATACTGGAATAACACGAGGCCATTTATCTCCTTAAGCCTGCCCATCCCTTCAGTAACATCAGGGCAGATCTGATCTCAGCTGCAATTTCTCTTTCATGCCCAATTCCTTGTAGCCCTTGAATCTCTGACGTGTCAAAATCCATTGACACCCGCTCCCATCCCCTCCCAATCATTTCTACAATGCAGCTGTCTGAGACAGAGAGTCCCCAACAGTCCCTACCCTCTGAGAGAAGGAAATACTCCCCACACATATACCTTGGCCTATTGACATGAACAAAAGATACGAACTCAGCGTCAGAGTGGATGGCCCTGACATTACGGCAGGATTTGATGGAGCAAGGTGTCAAGGAGTCTGAATAAGTTTGAACTGAATGGGACCAGGTGTAAACTCCCCACTGGGTCATTCAGAAAACAATGTTGTTCGTGGACAGCAATCCTCTTAGTCCCTGGATATCTCTGTGGGCAATCCTCAGGATAGCTTCCTTGGCACAAACACCTTCAGCTGATTCATCAATGTATTTCCCTCTGTCACTCGATCAGAAGTGAAGACGTTCTGTAAAAATCTCATAAAACTTCAAAACCTGAACAACATTCAAGCTCATGTTGTTAACGTGTAGGTAATATTCATGGAACAGGACTGCGAGTCCCTGAACATTTCCACAGGAAAAAATGAGGAGCTCTTTCGGCATGTCAAGCTGGTTTCACAAGAATGTGAGAAAGCCATTCAGCCCATCGAAACAATTGGACAAGCAGAGTCACAGCCAATTCACTCTCTCCTGCCAATTATACCTGAAGAGATTTTTTAAAAAATGTAAATATTGAAAACCAGGAGGCTGAAAGACCACACAAAGCAAAGCAGCAGCAGGAGGTGGAGTAGTCAACACCTGGGGTGTAACATTTCTTCAGGAATGTGGATGGACGTAAGGAGGTTTACAGATAAAGAAGCAGCATGGGGAGGAGGAGCTCGTGTGGTGAGGTGGGGATAGATCAACACTGGTAAAGGGTGCCACTGGGTTAGTCGATTGCAGCAATGAATCCAGTTGGAAGCAGGAAGAAGGATGGATGAGAGGAATGGAAGGGAGGTAGACGGTCTTGGAAGGGAGGGGGCAGTGATGGGAAGAGAGTGGGAGGAATTGGGAAGAGAGTCAGCAGATCGGAAGGGAGGTTATTTGAAATTGGAGAACTCAGTGTTCTCGAGACACTGACACATCAAAAAGAAGAGGCCATTCAGTCCCTCCAAACTTTGATACTGAAACAGGAGGATGTCTTTGATGCTGCAACATGACAAACTAATGAAGCAGAGACTGCACAGACAGACTGCTCCATGTTGTTCCTCCTGTTTCCATTGCTAATGGTACACACGTGTTAAGTTAACATCGTTTGCTGATCTTGAGGAGAGAAATTATATGATTTATATCAAGTTCCAAGGAAGCATCTTTCATCTCTGAGATGCTATGGACGAGTCTAGATCACTTAAAACATTCTTAAGCAAACAACCCAGAGCATAATTTTGCAATTTGTTTCATTAAGTGTACAATGAAAATTACGTGGTGTAGTTTAGCTATGTTGACTACTGGATTTTAAAACATACAAAAACTTTATTCACGAAAGTACACAATGAAACACAAAGAATAGAATAAAGTACCCCTACAGAACTCAACCTATCCAGCTAAACTTAATTTTACTGTTCTGAATGCACTTAACAGTCCCAATAAGCAAACTCGCTTTAAAAACCACTATAAATGAAACACAAGCTTACAGGTTGAAGTTGAAGGGCAAAAAAGAGAGAGTTTCCACACAGCTCCCTGTTGAACTTCCCAGTTCTAGACTCAACTAAAAGCTACTCAGCTCAGCTCAGCTGGTTCAGCTAAAAGAGCTCACCACTCCACTTTCATTATACAGGTCACTTCTAAAGCACGGTCACTTTGACCTGAAGTCTCATCTGTTTACAGATAAACAAAAGGTCACTGAAAATTTTTTTAGTCCCTTTACCAAGCCTGGCTGACCAGAATCAGGCCCCGTTTCATTGTCCCTTTGAAAAAAAAATCAAGGCCAGAGTCCACCTGAGCCAAGAAAAAGCTTCTTGACAAAAACAGGACGAACTTTGTGACGCCTTCCCCCTTAAAAAAATAAACCATCAATACCAAATATATGGCTGAATTTTTAACCATTCAAACCCAGTTGGTAGTCTCAAAACGCACATATGCACTATAGCAACTCTAAACATGCAATCATGCACAACCCCATGCAAATCCAGGCCTCAATGTACCCACAACCAAACGCCTCCATATCTCAGAGGAGTCTGGAGTGTGCAGTGAGAGAGGGACTCACTGAAATCCTTGTAGAGGGAGGAAGAGAGCTTCTTCAAGGAAGGCATCCTTGCAAGAGGATTCGCAGAAGGTTAAAATCTTCGAGGCGGGCTCATGCCCGAAACGTCGATTCTCCTGCTCTTTGGATGCTGCCTGACCTGCTGCGCTTTTCCAGCAACACATTTTCAGCCTCCATATCTCATTCAAGTTTCAATAACGCATTGGCAATCACGTTTTCACAACCTGCCACATGCACAATTGTCATAATGAATGGCTCCAACAACAAGCTCCATCGAAACAGTCTGGCATTTTCGTCCTTAATTTTTTCCACAAATATCAATGGGTTGTAATCAATTGTCTCAGATGCATCGCTGGTATAAACACTGAAATATCATCATGCCAACACCAACCTTAAAGTCTCTTTATCCACCGTTGAATATTTCAGTTGATGAAGATCAACTTCATGGAAAAATATCCGATGGGTCTTTTGATTCCCTCGTCATCTTCCTGCAGGAGCACCGCACCGATACCCAGATCACTGGCATCGAGAGCCACTTTGAAAGGCTTCGTGTAATCCGGTGTGGCTCATACTGAGGGCAGTGGTTAACACAGTGTTTAGGCTGTCAAATATCTTTTTGACAGTTTGTTGTCCACTGAGAGTTCTTGCCCTTTTTAAATAATTTGTTGACTGGAGCAGCCACACTGCTAAAGTTTGCCACAAACATTGAGTAAAATCCTGTCAATCCCAGGAACCGTAATACCACTTTTTGTCGATGGTGTGGGAATTTTCCCACTACTTACGTTTTTGTATCTCATGGGGCTATTGGTTCATGTCTAATAACATGGCCTAAGAATGTGACTTGGGCTTTCGTAAATACACTTTTAGCAAGATTTGCAACATTGTTGACTTTGTCATAGTCCCCACATGATGTGGGGTACCACCTGGCTTTGGCATCACGACTATAAGTGAGTTCCAGTCACTGTAACTCACTTCGATTGTGCCACCTTGGAGCATTCACTCTATCTCTTTCTGAGCCTGCGCCAACCTTGGAGGGTTATGCCTAGAAGGATGTTGCTTAATCGGAACAGCATCTTCTATATCTACATCATGCACAATTATGCTAGTACTTCCCAGTTTACTTCCGTATATCTCCCAAAGTGATAGTAATAAATCTTTTAGATCATTTAGATTTTCTTGTGGATTGTAACTCAATAATTTATCCTAATTTTTGACAACTTTCTCATTGTTCAATTTGATTTGAGGAAAGTCCCATTCAGAATCCTCTGAACTTGGTTCTTCCTTCCGTGCTGTAATCATGAACACCTTCTCGTCTTGCTTTCTTTCAATAGCAAACTATTTTTTGAGCATATTCACATGACACACTTTGTGAGATTTATTCCTGTCTGGAGTCCTTAGCAAGTAGTTAATCTCACTAAATTTCTTATCAATTTGATAAAGTACACAAAACTTTCATTTTAAAGGCTCACCTGTTACTGGAAAGAACACCAATGCCTTATTCCCAAATGCAAAATTGTAAATTTGTGATTTCTTATCCGCTTCCTGTTTCATTGTATGCTGTGATCCTTTTAAATGTTTCTAGCCAACCCTCCAGTTCCATTTGCTAAAATTTGACACATTGTCCAAATGGGTGGTCTCTGAATTCTGACTTGTTAATTTCTCCTTCATCAATTTTAATGATCCTCCTTGTTCTTGCCCAAAAAATAATTCAAATGGATTGAATTTTGTTGATTCATTCCGTACATCTCTGATCGCAAAAATTTCAAAAGGAATTTCCTTATTGCAATCATCTGGATAATCTTGACCATAAACGCTCAACATGGTCTTCAGTTATTGATGCCATCTCTCTCGTGCTTCCTGTGATTCGGGATAGTGAGCAGTAGATTTGGATTGCTTTATTCCCAAGTTATCCATCGCCTCATTGAATAGTTTGGATGTGAAGTTTGATCGTTGATCTGACTGTATCATTATTGGTAGTCCGTATCTAGGAAAAATAATATGTTTTTTTCTACAACCGCTTTAGCTGTGATGCTGCATAATGAGATTGCCTCTGGATATCTTGTCGACACATCCGTTACTGTTAATAAATTCTTATTCCCACATTTTGTTTATGGTAGGTGACCTATGCAATCAATCAAGACTCTCGTGAAAGGGTCGTCAGATGCTGGAATAGGTATTAAAGGTGCAAGTTTTATCTTTGTCTGCGTGATATGTTTGACACGTCTGGCAAACTTCAGCTACATCTTTGTACAGTCCAGGCCTGTAAACAAATCCTTATATTTTAGCTGGTGTTGTCCTCACCCCAAAATGACCTCCAACTGGTAGCTCAAGTGCCAATCGCGGCACCTCCTTCGTCTATATTTTCTGGTATAAGCTCATATGCAGTTAAAATGACATTTTCACCTCCCTCTTACGCCCCAGATCCGTCCTTCGATAGGGATGCGAATGCCTCACTAGACCTACCTAAAAGTTCAGTTTGGGTTAACAAAACCCACATTGAATCTGACCACTGAATTTGTCTATCCAGCTTTTCAAATGAGCTTAAAAATACTTCCATATCCTTCTCATCAAACTTAGGCAATGCTTGACTCAGGATGGGCTTCTGACTACCAGGGGTTTGCTCATCCTCACTCATCTCCTTACTAACCCTACCCTCAGCCTTTACCTCCAGCCCTTTACGCTGGTTTTCCTTTTTAAAGTGTCAGTTTTGCTGTTCAAAAGCCCTCTCTTTCTTTCTCTTCTTCTGCTCTCTCTTTCCCATCTCTTCTGCTGCTGTTTTACCCTCTCTTCTGCTTTTAAACGTAAATCGAACTGTGTCATTTCTGCTGCCCTTTCCTTATGTCTCGCCGCTAACTCAAGCTGCCTCATTTGCAATTGAATTCTTGCCAGCTCTGTAGATTCTGATGGTTTCTCCAGCAAGTTTAATTTCCTCACAGACGCAGGCAGGTCCAATTTCAGCTTCTCTGTTAATTGCTGCAGCTTGGTCTTATTCACTTTTTTCAAACCTTCAAAAGTCATTGCATCCACATCCAGAAAACTTTTGGTGACTGAAACAGCCATTGCTATCCAAAGCTTTGTCTGCCCAACAAACCCAACACCCGAAGTAAAGACATGAACACTTCACACTCGCTGTGTGAACTCCCGCAAAGAGCCCCCAGTCTGTTTTGGACTATGCTAGACCACTCAAAGCATTCATAAGTAGGCCGTCAAGAGCATAACGTTGTAACTTGCTTCGGTAAGTGCACAAGGAAAATTACCTGGATTAAGTTAGCGAGGTTGTCTACTAGATTTTAAAACCGACAAAAACTGTATTCAAAATAGTACACAATGAAACACAAAGAACAAAATAAAATAACCCTACATAACTTAACCCATGCAGATAGACTTAATTATGCTTATCCAAATATACACAACAATCCCAATAAGAAAACTCCATTTAAGGACCAGTATAAATGGAATGCATGCTTTCAGGTTAAAGTTGAAGAGCAGAAGTCTCATCTGTTTACATATAAACAAAACGCCCCTGGAAATCATTTTCATCTCTGAGCCAAACGAGATTGAGTGGAGTCAGACTCCGTTTTATTGTCCCTCGAATAAACTTCAAAGGCAGAGTCTCTTTGATCCACGGAACAGCATTGCAACAAAAAAGGAAATAGCTTTGTGACAGAAAAGCCAGACTAGTGTTCTGTCCGTGGGCCAGTAGCTGGCGGGAATGGCGAACTCTATCAGAATTCGACTGCTTCCAGATTTGTGAAAAACATAACGTTCAGTGCAGGCTTACACACCAACTGCACATTGAGATGATGAGAGTTCATTCAGAACCTGGAGCTCTCTCTCAACCAACATCGCGGGGGGGGGGGGGGTTTGGGGGAGTGGTGTCCACAGAGCTATGTATATTATGATGGAGGCAATAAGTCCTACAGCACGGAGACAGGCCTTTAGACCAAACTGGTTCATGCTGCCCAAAATGTCCATCCATGCGCAGCCCATTAACCTGCACTTGGCCCATATCGTTCTCAATTTTGCCTGTTTATATATTTGTCCAAATGTGAAGATGTGTATTGCAGAAAACACATTATATTTCATGCTATCTGCGTTTTGTTTTGGAAATAATGAGTGTTAGTCCATCGCCCTCAAGTTTTAATGCAATCAGTTTTAATTCTTTTGTAGCGTTACAGATTGAACACTAATTTCCTTCACAATCTTCTCATGGTACTATCACTGCGGGGACTAATCTGGTGAAACTCCTTTATTCTGTCTCTATGTCGCAAGAGAATCATTCATTATAAAGGAGAGAAAATCTATTCACAGTGTCCCACGTACTATCACAAGAACACTCTACAAATGCAAGAAGGTGACTTCACTGGTACACTTTAATCATTTTGCAATGAACTTACTGTCAGTGACTCATGACCAAGGACATCCAGCTCATTTTCTCCAAAAGCACTTTCCATTATCTCTCCTTCTCATAAATACAAAATGAGAAGGATGGTATATTTTGCCAAAGCATTTCTTTGCGTTATGAATCAAAGCCAAACCGACAGCATCATCACTATTGCCATTGGAGATGGTTGAAGATGCTGAGGAGGCAATGGCCTAGCTGTATACTCTGAAATATTAATTCAGTGACCCAGGTAATGACCCAGACCCCGGATTGGAATTCCACCTCAGCAAAAGTTGGAACTTGAATTCAATAAAATATCAGGAATTAAGAATCAAATAAAACAATGAAACCATTGTCAATTGTCCTACCTGACACTCCCATGCCCTTCAGGGAAGGAAATCCAACATCTTCACCTGATCAGGCTTACGTGTGACACCAGAGCCACATTAATATGGTTAACTCTCAGTTGCAGTTTGAAATGGCGAAGCCAGCCATTCAGTTATATCAGTCACTATAAAGCCTCAAAGAAATGAAACCGGACATAACTAAGCACCGACTACTTACAGCCCACGTCCTGCACTGGTCAGCATGGCAGATCATAACCACCTACTCAAGGACAATGGGGAAAGGGAATTAAATACTGGCCCATTAATGAATAAAATAGTATATTTACACTCAAGAAAGAGAGACAAAGCGACATGACTCACTTTAAACAGGGATTTTGATGTATACCGTACATGGTTGCAGTTTTCAGTAAAATTGTAACAGGAGAAAAATAAATAAGTTTAATCTCGTTTGTTTTCCATCCCAGCGAATCATATACAATCTGTTTGTTTGCTTCTTTCCCTCTGTCTTTCCCTTTCTCTATCTATTCTACTCAGTCCTTCTCCCATTTACAACAGACGTCCTTGTCACCAACACCAATCACACTATTTCCCAGCGGAGTTCAGTTCTGATATCTAGTCATTGGACTCAAAATGCCAATTCTTTTTATTCTCTCGATCTGGGGCTGCCAAATCTGCTCAGTTTCTCTGGCACTACCTCGTTCTTTTTGATTCTGATATCTTGCATCATCCTTTGATTTATTTATCATTTACTGTTGTTATTACATGGGATGTCTGCATCGCTGACAGGGGCAGTATTTGTAGACCCTTTACTGTGAGCTCATTCCCGAAGGTAGTACAGAGCCAAGTATATTACTGTGGCTCTGATGTTAGGTCTTAAGCCAGATCAGGTAATAATGCAAGATTTATGTTCCAATCTACATCAGTGAAATAGATAAACTTATAGACTAAATGCTGGTGATGCCATGGTTATAATTATTGAAACTTAATCTTATTTCCAAATCCTGTTATTTGAATTTTCGTTTTGACATCATTTGTGGTAGGATGTGAAACAGTGACTTTATCTGTAATAACATGTGCCTCTGAATTACATTTCTTGCAACAGTATTACACTGACACAACGTCCCTATCATGAGGTTACTTTAGAGACCATAACAAGGTAGTTATCGAAATATTTACAACTGAAATGATTCTTCGAGGAGACCTGTAACCATAAAGGCATGAATAATGGCTTATTAAGCGTCAGCATTGATGCCAAGATGCTGACTGTAGATATTATCGAGCTGATCATGGATAGGTTTGATGATGGACAGAATACCGAGACATAAATGAATTCCGGGTAAAAATGTTCTTCAGGATTTTGAACAAACTTGCTCTCAGGTGTTTGTAAGGGCGCGGGTGTGGACAGTTCTGAAATTCGTGGATATGAATGGAATTTGCATTTGAAACTGAAGACAACATTTTTCGTCTTTGCCAAATATAGGTAACAGAAATAGCAAGGAAGATCGCCATGGTTTATGGCATTAGTAAATGGATAGAGATGGAGGTACTTACCAGGAACACCAACAATAGCGAGCATAGGATAGTAACCAGCCTGGATAATCATCAGTACACCGTATATCCGATCTAATAATGTCGACCAATACCAGGAAAGATAGAAAAGACCCAAGGACAAACTCCTGTCCATTGTTTCAGCATTCCAATCTAATGTTAGCAGATTCTGATCCATTAATGGAACATTCCAGACTATTCTCAGATGTTTACCTCTCCTCTTCCTGTCTCTGCAGCTGCTGATCGCTTTTAGTGGCGGAGGTGATGCATCTGCTGATACAATGGCATAAAGCATTGCAAGAAACCCCTTACTAATAGGAGAGGGAAATTCTCCAGTGACATCATTAAGATCCATAGAGACTGACATCAATCATAGTCACTGAACAAACAGGCATTGTTCATTTACAATACCGTAACCACCTGAACCTCCACCGCCACCCCTCTCCAAAAACACAATCCAGACGTTGTTACCGTGCTAGTCGCTCATCGATTAGAACAGGCACCAGCCAATATATTGATAGTGGCTACATTAACACTCCATTAATCAGAAAAAGTGGATTTGCCTGGGCATTCCTTTCATTGACCGAATGAGGCAATTATGTATCTTCAGCACTCAATATGCTTCAGCACCTTTTTTTAAAAAATAAACTCACAAACACATTGACACACTTTATTGGCTTCAAAGCAGAAAGACTTACATTGTTTGTACTCAGTCCAAAGCCAAATGTGGCACATGTTGTCACAAAGCCGGTCCTTGTACAAAGTTACATTATCCTTGATCTTTCCTCTTCAGTGAGGTTACAAATGACCCAAGATTTCAATATGTCTGAGTTTTGAAAGGTTCATTTGTGGTCCTTTTGTTTATACCTAACTGGCAATGCCTCAGGCAGAACGTGTTCAAGTCTTTAAATAAAAACATGTATAACCAAGAGGACGTGGGCAGTTCTCTAGCTGGACATATCGATTCAGTTTGGGGGTTAGCTGAGTTCGGGTCCCTGTTGAAATTGGACACTCTCCCCCTCTTCTCTTCCGACCGCATCACCTGAAAGCTCTTCGCATCAGATTTACTTTTTGTGATTAAGCATTTGTTTTTGGAATTCTTGCAAGTATTTTGGAACAACATCCTAAAGTGAGGATAGCCTCTTGGTTGGATAACGCAAGTTGGTTGGGTGTTCTACTTTCGGTTTCATGTGCTTCATGCCGTAATTTGGTAAATAAAGTCTGTTTGTTTAAAACTCGGCAGTCTGACCAGCTCATTCACTCCGGGATTATCTGCTAGACACTAACCTTCCACAAATATCAGAGTTACGTTTGGACTCCCTGCTTAAAAATGTTTTGAGGGGTCGGGCCTGGTCCATAACAGATTGCTGATGGTGGGTAAATAGAGCTTCAGAAAACAGTTACAAAGGGTGTTTTGGAGATGGGAGCATCGACCTTGGGAGTTTTACAAAATGCACATAAATCCAAGCTGCGGGAATTAGTAGCCAAGCTGGAGTTGAAGCTACCTCATAACGTGAGGAAAGATGAGATGATTGCAGAAGTAGCTCAGCATTCCAATTTGCTGGGAATTCCATTAGGATCTGTAGAAATGGCTAAACTTTAATTGCAAATAAAGCAGCTTGATATCGAAGCAGAAATGAAGCAGTTTGAGTTATGACTAAAATTAAAAGAGAAACAAAGAAAATGAATTGGTTTTATCCAGAAAAGAGAAAAAACGAATGATTTTAGCAGGAGAGAAACAAAAAGAGAGCGCGATTGAGCTTCAGAGATGGGCACTGATAGTGGAAAGTCAGCTGAAAACGATGGTGATGATGGCTGATGGGAAGCTTATTTTGCAACAGCGTGAGGATGATCACATTCATGGCAGTCAAAAGCCTGGTGAGATACTTTTTAAGTCTATTCACGCCTTGCCTACATTTGGTGAGTAGGATATGGAAATCTTTTTCATTTCATTTGGAAAAGCAGCGAAACAATTGCAGTGGCCAGTGGCCATGTGGGTTTTGTTGATCCAAACGCAACTTGTAGGTAGAGCTAGTGAGGTATCCGCAACAATATCAGAGGAAGGATCTGGTGAGTATGAGGAGGTGAGGAAAGTGCATATGAGCTTGTGCCAGAAGTCTATAGACAACATTTCTGAAATCCCTGGTCGAACCTATATTGAGTTTGAAAGGATCAAAGAATTTAATTTTGATAAATGGGTAAGAACTTTAAAAATCAAACAAATCTATGATGCACTTAGATAATTATTTTGGAGGAATTCAAAGATTCATTGCCTGAAGTAGTGCAAACTCTTGTGGAAGAGCAGAGAGTTAAAACAGCAAGGTTAGCAGCTGAAGAGCATGATGATTATGAATTGTTTCATAAAACACATTTTGTCTTCCAGAATCAATTTCAGTCCATGAGAGATAGGAATTGGGGCAAAGAGATAGCCTCACGTGGAATGGATATGTCGATTACAGTGAAGATCAGAAGGATAACTTACCACAGGGTATAAAGGAAACCCTTGAAAGGGACAAAGAAGCTAAAAATGCTCCGGTGTTTTCATTTCAATAAATTAGGTCACAGGAAATCACTGTGTTGGTGGGCTAGGGAAAAAAAAACAAATGTCGGAAACACAGTAAGCCTGGGAGTTTTATTGGAGCGGTAACAAGAAGCACAGTGGAGGCTAGAAGGCTGCATCAGAGAGTACACGCTGATCGGAGGTTGGTTAAGGAGGAAGTGCCGAATATGCGTATAAAACATACCTGCAAAGGCTAAAGTGCATTCACAAAGGTCAGGAGTCACAGATAAAGAGGAAGAAATATTAAGGGACACAGGATGCTCTCAGTCTGTGATGCTGAAAGATGAGAATGCATGTACTCCTGAAGGACTATTTCAAGAAAAGGTACTGCTGAAGTGAATTCATGTGAGACAAAAGATCGCACAATTATGTAAAGCGGGGATGGAGTGTCCAGTAAAATGTGAAGAAATTGTGGTGGGTGTATTGGTCAAACTGTCAGCTCCAGGAATACAATTTGTCCTTGTAAAGTATTATATAGCTGACTCACCGGTAGGAGTGCTGCCTGCTCTGGTTGAAAAGCCAGTGGAGTCACAGGCAACTGAAGCAATGCAGGAGTCTTATCATGGAAACTTTCCTGGTTGTGGGGCAACAAGGTCACAATGTCACCAGGTGAAACAGGAGAGATCATAAATGTAAAAATAAGGAAGCAGAAGTGGCATTGTCAGATACATTGTTCCATCAGATAGTTGAGACAAAACAGGAGTAAATAGGTGATCATGAAATATGTTTAGTTCAACGAAAATAATTGAGTTACAACATAAAATGAACATTTAAAGCAGTTAACTCCCATGGAATCCAGGGAAAATTAACCAATTTGATGCAAAAATTGTCTTGAAGATAACAGAATATTTTCCAGACTTGAGGCCTGTGGCTAATGGTGCGCTGAAAGAATCAGTTTTCAGCTCGCAGCTTTTCATCATATATATATATATATACACGATTTGGATGTGAATATCGGAGGCATGATTAGGACGTTAACAAATATCAGCAAAATTCTGGTGCATTGGTCAGTGAGGAAGATTACCTTAGAATACAACAGCAACCATTAAAGCAGATATAATCACACATTTAAAATATATCTGGATAGATACATAAATAAAAATGGTTCAGAGGTATATTGGCAAAATGCTGGCAAATGAGACTAGATCAGATTAGGATGTCTGGTCGGCGCAGATAATTTGGTCAAAATTGTCTGTTTCTGTGCTGTTTCAGCTTCTGATTATATCAGAGGAATGAGGAAAAGTTCCAAAAGGCCTTTAGAGTGGAGATTCTATTCCCTAAATGTTTGTGGTGCTTCTTTGTTTCCATTTATTCAAAGATGTTAACGACTTAAATATTTGACAGTGAAGTGAGTCATGGATAATGGGATAAGGACAGGACAGTGGGGCCGTGACCCCAACCTGATCAGCCACAATCTTAGTGCCTGATGGACAAGGCTCACACTGTCCAATGACCCATTCCTGCTCGTCAGAATCATGTTTCTGTGTTCTATTCAGCCTCTCAAACCTGCTAGACAGGAGCAGTTGGAGGCCACTTACTGCTATCACCTCGTGCACAGAAACAAGGAGATCATTCTGTCCTTCAATACTTTCCCACACGGTTTGGGTGATTTGGAAAGTGTAATTGGAAAACCTAGGCTGGGTATGCAAGAGGCTGGTCATTTCTCTTTACAGAGCTTCCTCATTCTGCAAAACGTGCTCCATTTCTTTGTCACGTTATCGACCCAGTTTCACTCTGAACATGCTCGGGTACCTCACCCGGAGATGGCTAAGAAAATCCTCTGGACTGCCTGACTATAACATTCAATAACAGAACTTCCAGGAGGATAACACCCTGTAACTTTCCAATAATAGAATGGGAGATTGTTTAAACAGAAGCAAGTGGATTGCTCCCTACCCCCACCCCTCAAGTTTGCCTTGCCCTTCAGTAAGATCATGGCTGATCTTCTCTCGGTCTCTAGTCCTCTTTCATGCCATTTCTTCTTAGTACTCAACTAGCTGACAGGTCAAAATACATCTAAAATCTCTTTAATTACTTTCATAGAAGAGAGAATATAGGACAGTACAGCACGGTGCAGGCCCTTCAGTCTTCGAGGTTGTGCTGATCTTTTATCCTACTCTAAGATCAGAATCATCGACATACTTTCGTACATTATCTTTCATGTGCCTATCCAAACATCTCTTAAATGTCCCTCAGATATCTGACTCGACTAACATTGCTGGCAGTGCATTCCACGCACACAACACTCAATGTGTAAAGAACTGAACTCATACATCTCCCCGAAACCTTTCTCCAGTCACCCTAAAATTATGTACCCTCATTTTAGACATTTCTGCCTGTGAAAAGGTCTCTGACTATTCACTCTATCTATGCCTCTCTTCATCTTGTACACCTCTATCCAGTCACTTCTCATCCTGCTTCACTCCAACGAGAAAGGCCCTGGCTCCCTTAATCTTTTTTTCATAAGATCTGCTCTCCAGTCCAGTCAGCATCCTGCTAAGTTCCCTCTGCACCTTCTCTAAAGCTTCTGCATCCTTCCTAGAATGGGGTGACCAGAACAAAAACAAAATTTTCTAATTGTGGTCTACCCAGGGCATTACGGATCTGCAGCATCACCTCGCGGCTCTTAAACTCAATCCCCCTGCTAATCAACCTAACATACTATACGCCTTCTTAGCAAACTTAAGGTATCTTTGGACATGGACCACAAGATCCCTCTGTTCCTCCACACTGCCAACAATTCTGACGTTAATCCTGCATTCTGCATTCACATTCGAGCTTGCAAAGAGAATCACTTCACACTTTTCCATGTTAAACACCATCTGCCACTTATCAGCCCAGTTCTGCATCCTGTGAATGCCCCATTGCAACCGACAACAGCCCTCCTCACTATGTACCAATCCACAAACCTCCCTGTAATCGGCAAGCTTACTAACCCGCTCTTCCACTTACTCATTCAAGTCATTTATAAAACCGATCCCTGCAGAACACCACTGGTCCCTTTCAGTGATCTAGCTCCCCTAACTCACTGTTTAAGAGAATTCCTGATATTCTCTTCCCTCTGTTTGAAGAAAACATTCTCTGCTTCTCCACCTTGACGTATGGAAATGAACAAAAGACGGAACACAGACGCTCAGGTAAGAAAGATTGGCCCCGAAGTCAAGGCAGTATTGGACTGAGAATGACATCAAGAAGCCTGAACAAAATCGCATTTAATTGAATCGATTATGACCTCTCCACCGCTCAGAGTTATTCACAGAACAAGGGAAGGTGATTATTATCCGTGGGCATCAATCATCTCAAGCCGTGGGATATCTCTGCAGGAGATTCCAGTTGGCCAGCGGGGAATCCCTTCAGTGGGGAAGCAGGTCGTTCGGCCTATTGAGTTCACATGGATCCGAAGTGGGGGTATTCACTGAAGACTACGCGATGTTCAGAAAAAAAAATCAGCCCTCAGCTTCTGCAGCCATCTGTATCCATGTGCGACAAGACCTCGACAACATTCAAACTTTTGCTTTTAAAGTTTGGGTGACATTCATGTAACAGCACTGCCAGACACTGCGCATTTCCCCAGCAAAATGAAAAGCCCATACAGTCCCTCAGTCTGGGTTCACAAGAATATGGGGAAGTCATTCAGCCCTTGAAAACTACTGGGCTAGAAGAGGGATAGCCCAATCAGTCCCTCCTGTCTGTGACATAGGAAGACAAGGAGACTGCTCACTCCCATGCATCATTTATACGGGGTCAGAACGAAACCATTTCACATCTAGAGCCATTTACAAAGCTGCAGAAAATGGTCATTTAGCTTCTCAGGTCACTGACACAGGAAGAGAATGGTGTCAGAGATGCTCCAATATCAGAAACAAATGCTGCATGGGCTGCACAGATAGACTGCTCTAAACTGTTCCACATTGCTTCATTACTCATAGTATATATGTGTTACTTTAACATGGTTTCTGGCAGTGGGAATGAAGACATATTAAACACGGGTTTCTTCACTTCCGCCTCATAGTAACATCATGCCAGGGTTTAGGTGAAATCTCTTTGAACTGTATCGCTGACAAGATCATTATTTATTAATCAGATTCAGTCTGTACATAATAACCCAAATAGTCTCTAAACAAAGCGCTACCATTGGGAAAGATGCATTTACTCTGGTACTTTAATCATTTTGCATGGAGAGCCATATATCATTTACTTGCTGCTGCGTAAAAAATTCTGTCAGCGATTTATGACCAAGCACATCCAGGTCTGTTTCAACTATAGCACTTCCCAACTTCTCACTATTTAATGAATATAAATGTGAATGATGATATTTGTTGTTACTGTCTGGAGCAGTTTATGTCTTGTGAAGAGCTATTGTTCAAACACTGATCCTACTGTGACCCCAAAGTCTTCACTCCATATAAAAACACGACTCTCTTCATTCTCTCGATTATCCAACTTTTAATACATTCGATGTATTCCACCTCTACATACCCATGGACTCTAACATTCTCTACTCACCTGTATTCAACCATGTCAAACATCTGCTTAAAATGCAAATACTCCATTCCCATCGGTTCCCAATTGTAGATGTCTCAACAGAAACCTCCACAAAATCCAGCAGGTTTATCAAAGATCAAAGATCATTTCCCCTTCCTAAATCTAGGTCGAATCTACCAAATCATGTCATTATTTTCCAATTGTCTAGTTGTCACATTCTTCACAAAAGGTTACAATGTTTTTCTCACAGCTGATAACAAGCTAACCACTATTTAGTTTTCTGTTTGCCCTCTCCGTCCTGTTTTAAATACTTAGGTTTACAAATCTGCCTTCCAGTCTGCAGGATCCTTTCCAGACTCTAACCAGCTTTGAACAGTAGTCAGTAATTCCTTCACTCGCTCTACTGCCACCTCCTCAATACTCTGGGATGTTTCTCATCTGAAGCGCAACATACCAACATTCAATTCAATGAGATTTTCGAAGAAATACCTTTTATTAATTATATTTTCCTGCTTTGCTCATTTTCACCAGTCACTGTGTTCTCTTGTATCTCTGGAAGTTTGTTTCTGTACCTTCCTCAGGGAGATGGACTCAATATATTGCTCTAAGCGGACAGGTAGCTTCTGTCAGCCAGTCAATACATTGGAGCACTGCACTTCGGTGATAATGGATATGTTATTCGCTCCTGTCTGGAAAATTCCAGAATTAATTCAGTTTAATTCATGGTCAGCATCAGCACAGTCCTGTCACTGGTGTGAAGCTACATGGTATAGTGAACGAGGGGATACAGCTCAGTGACCACCTCAAATTTGAAACAAACTGGTTTCATACCTTACACCTGGCCCAGCTCAGACAAATGTCCTGGGAAATCCCAGGGAGAAAAGTGCACTGTCCTGCTCCTTTCTATTTATAGAGCTTCCCTTCTGTGGCGCCTCATCTCCATTTGTTTACCATGGACCCAGACACTCTGTAAATGCAGTGTACAGAGTGGGGTCAACAGACCCAGCGGCTGACAATACAAACCCGTGATAAGTATCCACAGAAACTTCACAGATTTTCCAATGTCAGGAACAAGTCAATTTCCCACATGCATGGTGCTCGCGTTCAGTTTTGAAAAGTATTTCCACTCATGAGTTTCTGTTCCTGGTTGAGAAAACCATTGCATCTCTGCACAGTCCCACATTAACAGTTTCTCTCCTCAGAGAAGCAGTTGACAATGTAACATTACCTTTCTCTATATCTCAGCAACCATAAGGGCAGCACCAGTATTGCTAATGGAGTTGATCATCACAGTCAGAGAAGAGAGATGGAGGGAACCTAACTCCCTATGAATAGGGACATATCTAAATGGACGTGATATCCAAGAATATGGGAAGTGGGGAAATGTGAGAATAACTTGACATTTAGTTTTCCTTTCAGTTCATCATTTTCTCACTTTTCATTTCTTTTCCTCTCTTTGTTGGCCATTTCTCCATCAACCCTGTTTAAAACTGCCCCCACCTCTTTCTTCACCCAACTATCTCTGTTTCCAGGATAAGTAATATTATTTCCCAGTTTGCTTGCAGTAGTGAAACAGGGTCACTGGACTCAAACTGTTATCTGCGTTGCTCCTGACAGGCTGCCATACCTGCTGAGATTCTCCAACACTTTCAGATACTG